>NC_087174.1:10920827-10928327 GCF_035594125.1 Scylla paramamosain
ATTGTGTTTGTATATGTCTGTCTGTCTGTCTGTCTGTCTATATACCTGTCTGTCTCTGTCCGTCTTTTGTCAATCTGTCTGTGTATGTGCGTCTGTTTTTAGTGAGTTAATATGTGCTTATCTTTGTGGGTGTGTGTTTATTATTTGTCTGTCCGTCTGTCTGTCTGTCTAAATATGTACAACGTGACTGTCTAGTTTAATTAATATCTTTGTAATTTAATACGTGTTTATCTAGGTGGCTGTGTGTTTATGTGTGTGTGTGTGTGTGTGTGTGTGTGTATGTCATTCTGCCTATGTATCTGCCTGTCAGTCTGTCTGCCTCCGTTTTATTTGTGGATACAGTTTTCCTTATCTGTGTATGTCTTCTTCTGTCTTTTAATGTCCCTGTGTGTATAATATGTGTCTGTCATGTTCTGCATTTTAATCTGCCATCTACTTAGTCTATCTGTCAATCTTTCTCGCAGTCTGTTTTTTGCATGTCTGTCTGTCAGTTTTGTCTGGGTAGTCTTTTAATTGCGTGCATTCATGTCTTTATATTTCTGTTTGTTTGTCTGCCTGTCTATCTGCGCAGCTCTCTCTCTCTCTCTCTCTCTCTCTCTCTCTCTCTCTCTCTCTCTCTCTCTCTCTCTCTCTCTCTCTCTCTCTCTCTCTCTCTCTCTCTCTCTCTCTCTCTCTCACTCACTCACTCACTCTCTCACACACACACACACACACACACACACACACACACACACACACACACACACACACACACACCGTCTTGACCTCATACGGGCAGGACGTGTGACCTTGGCGCTCTCGAGCAGCCTCGGCCTACTTGTTGGCCTTCCCCGCCCCCTAGTGATAGTGACCTCAGTTTGTTTTGTTTTTTTACTTTTCTGTTTTCAACTTTTAGCGTTTAGTTTGAGGCTCGATCTGGTGGGATTGTTGTTTTTGTGAACACTTGTAGCGAATGCGTGTGATACATAAAGAAAAATGAGTGCTTCAGTGCAAACATACGAACGCAATTACCTCCTGCGTCGTAGACGAGGATCTGGGTACCCGCCACCCAACGTGATACAGTGCCTTAAGTCCTTAAAACTATTTCGAAACCGTGGATCGAGAGGAGGCAAAAGTGTGGTGCGTCCCATCAAGGTAGTGACCTCCAGTGCCAGAGACGACCGCAGGGTGGAGAAGAGGGAATACAAACACTTTGAGGTGCCGAGAACGTGGTATAGTCTTCCCTCACTCCTCTTATTTAATGCAACGTCTCTGGCCAACAAGATGGACGAAGTGATTGTGACGGTGAGATCTACTTGTGCGGACATTGTGGCGGTTACTGAGGCGTGGCAGATTGTTCCTGAGGTGTGCACGATGCAGGACTACCAGCTATACCATCACCTCAGGTCAGGGCGCAGGGGGAGTGGCCGTCTTCTGCCGCTCTGCCCTCAGCCCCTCACACCTCCCTGTCGATATTCCTGCCGGTGTGGAGGCCCTGTGGGTGAGAGTCACGCCCCCCTCCCATCCCAACAACACGGCCTCCATCATAGTCTGCGTCGTGTACCACCCCCCACGAGCCGCCACTGCACAGTTGCTCACCGCTCACATCATCAACACTGCTGATGCCCTGAGGGTGAGGTATCCTGCTGCCAAGCTGGTCATCTGTGGGGACTTTAACAGATTAGATATCAACGATATCCTACACCAGCTACACCTCACCCAGGTCGTGGACTTCCCCACCCACCAGCAAGCCATCCTCGACCTTATCCTCACAGACCTGGGCCAGCAGTACTCGCCACCCAAGCCGCTGCCTCCCATGGGACGGAGCACCCACCTCTCCATACTGTGGTCACCCACACCCACCACCTCGACCCCCCGGTCAGCTGTCACCAGGACCCACCGCCCCATGCCTGACTCAGCCATGAGGGAGTTTGGGCAGTGGGTGACACAACACCCGTGGACCGAGGTGCTGGATGAGGAGGACGTCCACTTAAAATGGCAAAACTACGTCGCCACTACTACAGCAGCCTTCCACCACTACTTCCCAGCCAAGAGCGTCACAACGCACCCGTCTGATGCTCCCTGGATGACGCCCCGCATTAAAAGACTCATGCGTCAGCGGACCTGGGCGTTCCACTCCTGCCCGGTCCTTTACAGGAAACTAAGAAACAGAGTAATCAGGGAGATTAAGAATGCAAAGGCAAGCTATTACCCAGACAAGATACACCACCTCAAGCTGACCAACAACAGACAGTGGTACGCTAAGATCAAAGCTTTGTGTGGCTTACAAAAGCACACTTCATCCCTTCCTTGCACCTCACACCTTCCTGCTAATCTCGCGGCTCAGGAGATGAACGATCACTTTGCTGCTATCTGTCAAACCTTTCCTCCCTCCACACCACTCCGCTTCCTGCCTATCTGCCCGCTCCCTCCCCTCCACACACTGTCCAGGCGATGGATGTTTTTAAGAGAATACTTAAATTTAAACCAAGATCCACCACACCCACTGACCTTCCTATAAAAATTTACAAGGAATTTGCTGTAGAGCTAGCAACACCGCTATGCTCCATAATAAACGCCTCACTCTCCCAACACTCTTGCCCCGCGGACTGGAAGACATCTTATGTCACTCCCATCCCCAAAACTTCCAGTCCTCAGTCACTCAATGACCTCAGGCCAGTCTCTATCACCCCCATCCCTAGCCTTATTTGTGAAGATTTTGTATATGACTGGGCATACACCAAAATTTGTAACACCGTGGATATCAGACAATTCGGAAATATTAAAGCCACCTCCACCTCACATTACCTGACCAGCTTCCTTGAATTCTTCCACAGCCACCTGGACAAGCGAAACACCTCTCTAGCTGTTGCTTTTGTCGACTTCAAAAAAGCCTTTGATCTAGTTGATCACACTGTTGTCATCAGCAAGGCAGTAAGTCTGGGTCTCCTCTCCTAATCTGATAGCGTGGCTAGCCGACTTCCTCACAGGGAGACGTCAGGGCCGTTCGCTATCAGGGCTCTGTCTCTAATTTCCAACAGCTGACATGTGGAGTCCCCCAGGGGACCAAGATGGGTCCTCTATGCTTCCTCCTCCTCATCAACGACGCCCTCACCGACACCCCCCATCGCTGGAAGTATGTGGACGACTGCACCGTGGGCGTCCCAGTTTCCAACAAGAACCCGGACTACTCGCCACTGCAAGCAATTCTGGAGCGACTGCAGACGTGGACAGAGGAGAGCAGGATGACCATCAACCACAGCAAAACTGTGGTGATGCATTTCTGTACCTCCTCTGTACCAGTGCCCCCTCCCCGGCTCACAGTGGGCCCTCACCCCTCCAGGTGGTCCAATGTGCCAAGCTTCTCGGAGTCACGATGGACGACCAGCTGACCTGGAAGCAGCATGTCGCCAGCACCGTGAGATCAGCTACCTACAGGCTGTACATGCTGCGCAGACTCAGGTCGCTGGGGACGCCGACAGATGAGTTAAGGGGGTGTACCTCACCTTCATCCTCCCCAAACTCATGTACGCCTCCCCAGCGTGGTCCTCCTCCCTCACACACACTCAACAGCTACAGCTAGAGAGTGTGCAGAAAAGGGCGTGCAGGGTCATCCTTGGCCCTGCATACACCACCTATGAGGAAGCCCTGA
The DNA here is from genome assembly GCF_035594125.1 of Scylla paramamosain. Classification (NCBI taxonomy): domain Eukaryota; kingdom Metazoa; phylum Arthropoda; class Malacostraca; order Decapoda; family Portunidae; genus Scylla; species Scylla paramamosain. The sequence continues at coordinate 10,924,459 of NC_087174.1, forward strand.
CCACCCTGAGTCTGTCCAGAATATCCACCAGGCACCGAGAGGCTCTGGAGAAGTTTGGGAAGGGACTACTGCATCATCCGCGTCTCAGAGACATGCTGCCGCCCGACGCGCCTCGCCCTGTCCGTGCCACCAGACACCACAACAAAATAACGCCCCTGAAGGCGCCGCGCACGGACCGGTACAGACTCAGTGCGATTCCCACCATGGTGCGAGCCATCAATCAGTAGTATTTCCCTCCTAGATTAGTCTTACCGTTAGGATTAATGTTAAGTTTTTCCCCATCCCCTATGTACATTTTCAGTTTGTCAACTGCCTAAATAATAAACCGTTTATTATTATTATTATTATTATTACACACACACACACACACACACACAGTCGCTTTATCCACGTTTCCATTGGTCACAATTAATTACAACACTGAGCAATAAATCCAGGTTGTGATGGGTCGTGGCGCACTTCACCAGATTACCCCAACACCTTGCTGCAGGAGGAGGAGGAGGAGGAGCAGCACCAGAGGGAAAAAGAGGGAGGGATGAAGATGAAAGTATGAAAGTGAATGTGTGCAGTAGTAGTAGTAGTAGTAGTAGTTATTGTTGATGTCATTATTATTTCTCTTCTTTTGTTGCGATGGTGTTGGTGCTGGTCGCTGCAAAATCCATACAAATACAAAAAAAAAGAGGAACAAGAATACCAAATAGCGAAAGAAAAAAAAAATGGAGGAAAAACATATATATATACATAGACAGACGAATAGAAAATAAGGAAAACACGGAAAAACCTCCCTAGTTTATCCACCTTTCATGATACATAAAATTGGAACAAAGCAACATAAAATCAGAGAGAGAGAGAGAGAGAGAGAGAGAGAGAGAGAGAGAGAGAGAGAGAGAGAGAGAGAGAGAGCAGTATCAATCCAGGCTAACACTTACCTCTCTGTACCGAGTCTCTAAGATATATCGTGTCCAACTTTCACTAAATTAATTAAGTGGTTCTCCTGAAGGAAGGATGGGCGGAAGAGGATGAGGAGGAGGAGGAGGAGGAGGAGGAGGAGGAGGAGGAGGAGAATGAGGAGGAGGAAGAAGAGGAGGAAGAGGAAGAGAAGGAGGACTATGTGTACCCGTAGGTGGATTTCGCGGGATGAGAGAGAGAGAGAGAGAGAGAGAGAGAGAGAGAGAGAGAGAGAGAGAGAGAGAGAGAGAGAGAGAGAGACGAAGGGGAAATTTAGATCCAAGACTACAGTAAGCTCTCTCTCTCTCTCTCTCTCTCTCTCTCTCTCTCTCTCTCTCTCTCTCTCTCTCTCTCTCTCTCTCTCTCGTGTGTGTGTGTGTGTGTGTGTGTGTGTGTGTGTGTGTGTATGTGTGTATGGCTTGCTTATGCTGCTGTGTGTACGTACAGGATATAAAAGTCAAACGCACGCTCACATACAGTGTCGCACATTGCCAAGACGAGTCGTGAGTTGTAAAAAATCTTCCGATGCTATCACACCCAGAGAGAGAGAGAGAGAGAGAGAGAGAGAGAGAGAGAGAGAGAGAGAGAGAGAGAGAGAGAGAGAGAGAGAGAATGGGAGGGTCTCTATGCAAAGGACAGTAGGGAAAGGAGGGGGAAGTGGGAAAGGTAATGCTAGTTAGGTAATGGAAAACGGAGAAATGGGAGTGGAGGGGAGGGAGAGAGAGAGAGAGAGAGAGAGAGAGAGAGAGAGAGAGAGAGAGAGAGAGAGAGAGAGAGAGAGAGAGAATCTGTCTTGAAAACGGTTAGGAAAGAAAGCACAGAAAGGCAAGACAGTAATGTAAAATGAGAGAAGAAAATAATTAATTGTTTAGGTACGGAATGACATAAGAAAGAAGTGAAGGAAGTGAGAAAAAGAATTAGAAGTGAAGGAATGAGGGAAGGTAACGAAAAGGGAAGGAATGTAATCAAATAAGGCATGAATAGAAGGGAAGGAAGAATCAAGAAATAATAAAAAAAAAAAAACTGATAGGCGAATAGGGAGATATCAAATAATGGAACATAAATCTGTTGTTCAGGTAAGAAAATGGGAAAGAAAATAGGAAATATGGAAAACTGCGAAGGGACACGTGTGGAAAAAGAACTGAGGGAGAGAATAGTTTAGGAAAGGTAGAAGTGAGGAGGAGGATACTGGAGGGAGGGAGAGAGAGGAACTGAGAATGATGGAAGCGAAGCAAAGGAAGGAGAGAAAGGAAGAAAGATATTAATATTGTAAAATGTAGAAAGAGAAAACATGAAATAAATAAAGAAATAATAAACGTAAACTGGCAAAGAAAACGGAAAATAACAAGAGACAGAGCCAACCAGACAGGCAGACAGAAAATGATAAAAGACAAATAGCACCAGACGGGAAGGGGGGTTACCGTACCTTGGGGGGGTTAGAGCGCAGGTACAAAGCCTCGCCAAGCCCCTCAAAGTAAACACGGCCAAGATAAAAACACAGTGCAGGCGGGAGGACCTGCTGGTGTCTTCCTGGGGTCTTCTTTATCTCGATTGTGTCTCGTGTCCTCCCTGCGGCAGCCTCGTCTCGTGGGGAGGAGTGAGAAGGAAGAGCGGGAAGGAGAGGAGGGCAGGAGGAGTAGGGTGGAGGAGTGGGGAGGAGTGGTGTGACGGAGGAATGAGAAGGAATGGGGAGGAGATGACGAGAGTGAAGAGGAGGAGATGACGGGAGTGGGGAGGAGGAGGAGATAAGAGGAGTGGGGAGGAGATGAGAGGAAGGATGGGAAAGTGTGTGGAAGAGTGTGGAGATGTGGGGATGCTTAGTGTGACGAGAGAGAGAGAGAGAGAGAGAGAGAGAGAGAGAGAGAGAGAGAGAGAGAGAGAGAGAGAGAGAGAGTTGGGAAAGTTAGATAATGGAAAATAAGGATAGAAAAGCATGACTGTAAATAAGGAGAGAAGGAAAAAAATAGAAAAAAAAGTTGAGATATAGAATGACATACGATTGAAGGAAGTAAAAAATAGAATGAAAAATAAAGGAATAAGGGAAGATAATGGAAAAATATGTAGAAAGCTTGGAGACACACACACACACACACACACACACACACACACACACACACACACACACACACACACACACACACACACACACACACACACACGAACATTTTACCTACAAAGCATTCTAGAGTAGTTTAGGGCAAGGACTGTAGGGAGCAAGGTAGAGAGAAGGGATGGGAAGGTAGCAATGGAATACAGGAGAAGTAAGGGAGACAGGGAGAAGCATAGCAGTAGTTTATGGAAAAGTTTGTAGGGAGGTACAGAGATGGGATGGGAGGGTGGCTATGGAGTACAGTGGGAGTAAGGAAGACAGGGAGAAGAGGGTTATGTGTGTTCAAGGCAAGGGGTGAGTAGGCAGTGTAGGGCGCAGATAAGAAGCCTTGTTGTGAGGCGGCTTCCAGCGGAGAACACACACACACGTACACAGAACAGGTAGATAAACATGTAAATGATGAATAGTACCAGCAGGAGGAGGAGGAAGAGGAGAAGTACTAGGAGGAAGAGGAGGAGGAAGGGAATGTGGTCCGTGCGAAGAGAAAATGGTAGATGTAATGCTTGTGTGTGTGTGTGTGTGTGTGTGTGTGTGTGTGTGTGTGTGTGTGTGTGTGTGTGTGGGTGTGTTCCCTCCCACACCTAAATAGGGCAGTGACTGACTGGTTTCTCGGAATAAACACAAAAGAGGAGCTCTGGAGAGAAAAGAATGGAGGGTTATAGGGGAAACAGGAACGAGAGAGAGAGAGAGAGAGAGAGAGAGAGAGAGAGAGAGAGAGAGAGAGAGAGAGAGAGAGAGAGAGAGAGACGAACAACAGAATTAATTAAAGTCCAGGTTTTCAGTCCCTAATGGAAGAAGAAATGTTCCAAGG
>NC_087174.1:10930827-11000827 GCF_035594125.1 Scylla paramamosain
TACGTCTCTCTCTCTCTCTCTCTCTCTCTCTCTCTCTCTCTCTCTCTCTCTCTCTCTCTCTCTCTCTCTCTCTCTCTCTCTCTCTCTCTAAAGGCTTCATTTTTTTTTCTCTTACTACCTTCTCAAGTTTTCCTTATATTTATTTGTTTTTGTTTTTTCTTTTCATACACATCTTTTTTCTGGTATTTAGTTTGTTCTTTTCTGGTTCTCATTCTCCTCCTCTTCCTCCTCTTCCTCCTCCTCCTCCTCTTTCTCCACCTCCTCGTTTTGGTGTTTCTGTTGTTGCATATTTTTCTCTTCCTCTTTCCTCTTACTACTCTTATTTTTTTTTTTCATTTCTAGTTCGCTCTTCTACCTCTCCCTCCGTTTTATCCTCCTCTTCCATTGTTACCATTGTCATTTTCCGCCTCTTCTTCCCTCCTCCTCCTCCTCCTCCTCCTCCTCCTCCTCCTCCAAGACAAGGTGGTGACGATGTAAACCTCCAGTCTGTCTGATTTTACTTTACAATTTGCTGTTCTTTTTTCCTTCTTTTTTTCTTTCTTTCTTTTTTTTTTACTACTTTTCGGCGTATAAATATAAACTGGAGATTTTTGAAACTTGAGATTTTGCTTCTTCACCTTAATATTTTCTGTACATTTTTTCTTTTCTCTTTTTTTTTTCTTATGTATCTAGCAATTTTCTTCTCACCTTTCTCTCCTCTCCCATTTCTCATTCTTCGCCATGATTTATTTTTTATTTCTCCTCATCCTTTATTTTTTGTGTCCTTGTTATCGTTCTCGCCTTCCTTCTCCTCCTGTTTGTCCTTCTTTACCCTCTCCTTATATTTCTCCTTCATTCTTCTTGTTTTATTCTCGTCCTCTTTTTTTCCTCGTCCTTTTGTCCATCCTTATTCTTTTCCTTCTTTTCCTTTTTCTCCTTGTTATCGTCTTATTCTCGTCTTCGTCCTTCTTCTGTCCTTAACCTTTCTCCTTTTATTTTCTTTCTCTCTCGTCTTGTCCTCATCCTCCTTCTCCTCCCTTCCTTTTTCTCTCTTTTCATCTTTTCATCTTTATCTTCCGATTTATTTATTTCCTCTCTTTCTCGTCTATTTTCTCTCTTCCTGGATTTCGACCGAAGCCACACAAACCGAAACGTATTGAAGAAAACGAGGGGAGGGAGATAAACAGTGGATGAATATGGATAGGTGGAGGAATGCACGTTCGGGTGGGTGGAGTGGGTGAGTGCAGTGGGTGGCTGTGTGGATTGATTAATGGGTGGGTTAGTGGGTGGGTTGAGTGACTGACGTGCCAGTGAGTGCTTCGTTTATTTTATGCTAATTTAATTTTCCCTTGAGGTACCTTTTTTTCTCTCTCTCCCTCCTACCCACCCCCTCACTCTCTCTCTCGCTCTCTCTTCTTTCTCTCTCTCTCTCCGTGTGTATGTGTTTGTGCGTGCAGGGTTTGTTGACATGGAGTAATGGTGGTGACCTGACTTGGTGCCTCCTTCTTTGCTTCATTGGTGTCCTGGTTTTGTAGTGAAGGGAGTGTGAATGTGCAGAGTAATGAGCAATGTGTGTCTCGCTCGTCTTGTCTTTCTTGTCCTTCTGTGCTTGTGTTTCGTTTGGTTTGTTTGAATTTTTTGTATAATTTATTTTTTCTCTTTCTGTTGTTGTTTGTTTGTTTATCTATTTTCTCTTAATTCTCTCTCTCTCTCTCTCTCTCTCTCTCTCTCTCTCTCTCTCTCTCTCTCTCTCTCTCTCTCTCTCTCTCTCTCTCTCTCTCTCTCTCTCTCTCTCTCTCTCTCTCTCTCTCTCTTAACTGATCTCCCTCTGTCAACGCCTGAACTAAAAAAAATATCTAATTCTTGAACTGCTGACGATAACACACTTCGCCGCCGCCTCCTCCTCCTCCTCCTCCTCCTCCTCCTCCTCTTCCTCCTCCTTTTCTCCATCCAGGCAAGGAATCAACAACCATCTCCCTCCGTCTCACTCAGCAACAGAGAGAGAGAGAGAGAGAGAGAGAGAGAGAGAGAGAGAGAGAGAGAGAGAGAGAGAGAGAGAGAGAGAGAGAGAGATGCATATGAGGACGAGATACAAAACTCTTTATGATTCTTTATCAGTAAAACTTGGAGGTTATTTATTTGATTATTTTATTTCATTTATTTATTTGTTTATTATTTATTTCTACAGGTTCCTCCTTTTTACCATCTTTGTTCTCGTTAGTTCTCTCATACTTTTCCTCCTCCTCCTCCTCCTCCTCCTGGCCTCTCATTTGTATTTTCTCCCTCCCTGTCTTGTTACGCTTCCTCTTAATATGTTTTCTTTTCTTTTTTTTTTCATTATTTCCTCTATATGAAGTCTAGTGAATATTTAAGACTCTCAGTGAATAGCTAGAAAGAGGACACCTTATAGAATTGGAATAAATTAACTTGGGAAAAAAATGGATTGCTCAATAAGTAGATAAAGAAAGAAAATAACTAATAAAGAAAGAAAAAAATAAAAGCACATGTCCTTTAATAAGCGAACAATGGTAAGGAAAAGAAACGATGAAGCAAAAATAAACAGTAAATCAGGAAAAAAAAAGTAAACAAAGGAGAGGAAGGAATAAGAGAAGCTCACGTGAAGCTGTATTTGGAGTGGAGGAAGAGGAAGAGGAGGAGGAGGAAAGGAGGAGGAGGAGGAGGAGGAGGACGGGAAGAACCACAAAGGAAGAATAAACAATAGTAAACTTATTAATGAGAGAAATAGGATAGCATAGACGAAGGCTAAGGAGAGGGAGGAGGAGGAGGAATAGGAGGAGGAGGAGGAGGAGGAGGAGGAGGAGGAGGAGGAGGAGGAGGTGGTGGTGATGATGGTGGTGGTGAAAGGCCAGACAAGAGAATAAAATTTAATGGTGATGAGTTTATCAAAAAGATGCAAATGAAAGCAATTAAGAAATATGGTTAGAAAAAAAAAAAGTTTATTAACAAAACAAACAGTGGAAAAGAAGTGGAGGAAGAGGAAGAGGAGGAGAAGGAGGAGGAGGAGAAGATGGAGATGGAGGAGGAGTTAGATTGTTGATCCGTATAGTGATAACTTAATTAACCCGAGAGAGAGAGAGAGAGAGAGAGAGAGAGAGAGAGAGAGAGAGAGAGAGAGAGAGAGAGAGAGAGAGAGAGAGAGAGAGAGAGAGAGAGAGAGAGAATAACAAAATAAACTAACCTGCAAATACTAAGAAAATGTAAAAAAATACCAAATACGAACAAAACAATAAAACAATTAGAAAAAAAGCTCATTCTTAATTACCCCCTCAAAAAAAAATAAATAAATAAACAAATAAAATAAAATAAACAAGAAAAACAACAGCCCAGTAAATAACAAAGAAATGAGCATGGCAGGGATTCAACTTTTTCACTTAAACCTAAACTATTTTTTCCAACCGTCCCTTGCATGCACAGAAACCCTCTTGCGGGGAAACCTCTGTAGGCAGCGGCCACAGAGGTACTTAGGAACGACTTCTGTACCTGTACTCATGCATACTAAGAGCACCTTTGTAATTATATACCAGAAAACTGTAAATTCCCTGGAGTGGAAGCAGGAGGGTGGAGGAGAAAAGAAAGGAAAGAGAGGAGAGGAAGAGAGTTGAGAGTGTGAGAGAAACAAACATTGCAATGAAAGAGGAGTAGGTGCAAACAGAATAAAGGACTAAAAGAAGAAGGGAAGTCAGTAAATAAGAGAGAGGAAATGTGAGGAAATAAAGGAGAGGAAAGGGTAAGGTGTGAAAATTACTAAGAGAAGGAAGCTGGTGAAGTGAAGGAAGATGGATGAAGGAGGAAGACCAGTCAGTGAGTGTGAGAAATGTACAGGTGCTGGAAATGTGAGAGAAGGAAGGAAGGAGGGAGGGATGGAGAGAGGGAAAGAGGTAAAGTACATGGACAGAGAGAGAGAGAGAGAGAGAGAGAGAGAGAGAGAGAGAGAGAGAGAGAGAGAGAGAGAGAGAGAGAGAGAGATACACATGCAATTCCTAGTAAACATAAAACAAAAACAAAACAAAACAAAAAACGAAAAAAAAAGGAAAGAAACGAAGGATATATGGAGAATTTTAAGATACAAAGAGAGAGAGAGAGAGAGAGAGAGAGAGAGAGAGAGAGAGAGAGAGAGAGAGAGAGAGAGAGAGAGAGAGCATAATAAAAAGACACATAATTCTTCGTGGGTATAAAAGTTAAAAAAAAAGGAAACGAGGAATAAGAAACAAAAACATAACAACCAAGAGAGAGAGAGAGAGAGAGAGAGAGAGAGAGAGAGAGAGAGAGAGAGAGAGAGAGAGGAGGAGCATATGAAGGTGTTTGCATGTAATCCCTGTGGCCACGAGCACCTGGAAAGATTGGATGGACGCGCCGAGGCTCTCAAGGTCACGCCAGAGTCCCCGCCACGTGAGGGATGCGTCACTTACCTGGCGGCACAACGGGGAGGGGAAATAAAAGACCAAAGGAAAAGGGGAAATAAAGGGGGACCAGGTAAAGGCTAGGAATGGGGAAGGAGTTAAGGAAAGTACTGTGGGTTGGAGGGAAGGAGGTAGGAAAGGGGGGAAGAAGAAGGAGGAGGAGGAGGGAAAAGTGTTATGAGGTGGGAGTTGTTTTGTCTATTTCCTCGTGCTATTTCTCTCTCTCTCTCTCTCTCTCTCTCTCTCTCTCTCTCTCTCTCTCTCTCTCTCTCTCTCTCTCTCTCTCTCTCTCTCTCTCTCTCTCTCTCTCTCTCTCTCTCTCTCTCTCTCTCTCTCTCAAAAACAAACGTCTCTTGATTAATATGTAAGATGCTTCGTGTAGTTTGTTTGGTTTGTAGTGTGATTCTTGGCAGCATGGCGCCTGTGTGTTCCTTTGTGTGTGTGTGTGTGTGTGTGTGTGTGTGTGTGTGTGTGTAAGTGCGCTGGTGTTAATTTAGTTAATTAGGTTCAATTTTTCAAAAGGAAAGGAAATTCGCTTCCCTTGGGCCGCCCCTGGTGTAATAAGGGAAGGGAAGGAGAGAGGAGGGAGAAGCGTGAGGAAAGGAGGGAATGAGAGAAAGCGAGGAGTGAAGCAGGGGAGGGTGAGAGAAAGGAAGAAGGGATTAAGACGCGGCAGAGGAAGAGAGAGTTAGAGTGGGGAAGTGAATCATGGATGAGAGAGAGAGAGAGAGAGAGAGAGAGAGAGAGAGAGAGAGAGAGAGAGAGAGAGAGAGAGAGAGAGAGAGAGAGAGAGAGAAATTACACGCGCAAAGAAGGAATGATGAGGAGGAAATGAAGAAAGGGATAAGGGAAAGAGGAGGAAGAAGAACAAGACGAAGAAGAAAAACGAAAGGGGGAGAGAATGAGAATGAAGGAAATGAACGGAAGAGATATGAAGAGTAGGAAGGAGTGGAGGAGAAAAGGATAAAGAGAGAAAAATAGAGAGATTGAGATTGAGAGAGAGAACTGAGAGAACAATACAAAGGATGGAAGATGGAAGGAAGGAAAAGAAAAATATATTGGAAACTAGAGAGAGAGAGAGAGAGAGAGAGAGAGAGAGAGAGAGAGAGAGAGAGAGAGAGAGAGAGAGAGAGAGAGAGAGAGAGAGAGAGACCTGTATTGAGAAATGCTTCACTGTTTTTCCATGTCTATTTTCAAAGGCAACATGAACGATTATTCTAGTTTTTAAAAGTACTTTCCCCTGTTAATAATATAGATACCTTAGTAATCTGCCACTAGAACCTTAAAAACACCTTTAAAAACCCGTGCAACTTCAACTAGTGGGTTTAAAAGTAATTGAGGTGCGGACAGAGGTGTTTCAGAATATGGTACTGAGAGAGGAGAGAGGAAAGGAGACAAAGAGGAGGTGGTGGTAAGGAATTCTTCAAATGGTTAATCATAGGAAGTCATTGCAAGGCCACACTGTAAAATGTATTGCGTGGATTGTGTTGCAGTGTGGCGCCCCATTGCCTCTCTCTCTCTCTCTCTCTCTCTCTCTCTCTCTCTCTCTCTCTCTCTCTCTCTCTCTCTCTCTGCCATTGTCCTCTCCCATTCTGTTGCCTCTCCCGTTACAGAAATTCAAGAGGAGAGAGAGAGAGAGAGAGAGAGAGAGAGAGAGAGAGAGAGAGAGAGAGAGAGAGAGAGAGAGAGAGAGAGAGAGAGTAATTAGTTGAGTATGTATGACATTTAAATTTTGTGATATTTTATAAAGTGAATGTCCATAAGCAGGATTCTCTCTCTCTCTCTCTCTCTCTCTCTCTCTCTCTCTCTCTCTCTCTCTCTCTCTCTCTCTCTCTCTCTCTCTCTCTCTCTCTCTCTGTTTCTCTGTTTATAACTTTGCCCATTTGTCTTCACCCTTCCCTCCTCCCTTTTTTTCTTTCTCTCTCTTCCTCCCTTCCTCTCGCTATCTTTAAATCATCAAAACTCTGCTTCGCCTACTCCCCTTTTCTTCCTCTCTCTCTCTCTCTCTCTCTCTCTCTCTCTCTCTCTCTCTCTCTCTCTCTCTCTCTCTCTCTCTCTCTCTCTCTCTCTCTCTCTCTCCTTATCCTGCTTCGATTTCCTCTCTCTCTTTTCTTCTTTCTTTCTTTCAGTTACATATTTCATTCCCCTTCCTTTGCAATGTTTTGAAAGCAATTCATTCCCTCCCTCCTTCCCTCCTCCTCCTCCTCCTCCTCCTCCTCCTCCTCCTCCTCCTCCTCCTCCTCCTCCTCCTCTTAATCCTCCTCCTCCTCTTAATCCTCCTCCTCCTCTACTCACATAAGCAGCCTCGTAAGGACCACCACTTCTGCTGTTGTTTGTTCTTCCTTGATGTTCCTCCCCCTCCTCCTCCTCCTCCTTCCATATCACGTCTCTCCCTCTCTACCATTCCATTCCTTCTACCTAGTTAACCTTTTCAAGTCATCTCCAGCCTTAAATATTTCTCCTCCTCCTCCTCCTCCTCCTCCTCCTCCTCCTCCTCCTCCTCCTCCTCCTCCTCCGCAGCGTCACGGGTCTTGGCTGGTGCGACGGGTCACCTAGAGAGGGAGGCAACCCGCACCTCTTGGTAATTGGTAACAAGATCTGCTGTGTGACCGCCATTACCTGAGTCATTATGGCGTGTGGGGTGAGGGGGAGGGGGAGGGAGATAAGAGGCACTGGGAAGGGAGAAGGTAGGAGAAATGGATATATTCACCTGGCGGAGGAGGAGGTGTAGGAGGAAGAGGGATAGGTAGTGGTGGTGGTGGTGGTGGTAGCGGTGGTGGTGGTGGATGGGAGGAAGAGGAGGAGAAAAGTAATGTTGACTTTGATAGGGTTCGTAGAATATTCATCTCTCTCTCTCTCTCTCTCTCTCTCTCTCTCTCTCTCTCTCTCTCTCTCTCTCTCTCTCTCTCTCTCTCTCTCTCTCTGGTTGTTGATTTTCATTATAATCTTGAGCAAAAAAGTGAAACGAATCGAATATGAGAGAGAGAGAGAGAGAGAGAGAGAGAGAGAGAGAGAGAGAGAGAGAGAGAGAGAGAGAGAGAGAGAGAGAGAGAGGGGAGGGGGTGAATAGAGTATCAATTAGGAATTCGAGTAGTGAATGTGAATTAATGGTTGGGTCATGCAGAGGAGAGATTTGAGTGAAAGAGGAGAGGAGAGGAGGAGGAGGAGGAGGAGGAGGAGGAGGAGGAGGAAGAGGAGGAGGAGGAGGAGGAGGAGGAGGAGGATTCATAGGCGTGTGTCATCTGAGAGCTCCTTTACTCCTCCTCCTCCTCCTCCTCCTCCTCCTCCCACTTTCCTTCCTCCTTCTTCCTCCTCCTCTTTCTTCAATTTGTTATCTTTCTCCTTCATCTAGTGTCTTATTTCTTAAACATTGTTAATTAGCAGTCTTGTACAAACAGGCATGATGGGACCTACAGATCTGGTGTTGTTTGTTTATCAAGGTCATTCTGTCCTCAATAAAGAAACTCGCAATATATAATCTCTTATATAATATTTCTCCTTTTGTTTCTCTATTTTCCTTTGTTTCCCTGTCCTTCCCTCTCCTTTTTCTTTTCCTCTTTTTTTTATTCCTCCCCTTCCTTTCCTTCACTTACCTCTCCTCTTATCTCCTCTTCTCTCTCCTTACTTCCTCTCCTTCCTCCTTACTTCCTCTCTTCCCTCCTTCATTTCTAATCTTGAATTTACATGATGTTTTCTCTCCTCTTCTCCTTCTCCTCTATTTACATCCTTCTTCTTCTCCCCTTATTTCCTTTTCTCCTTATCTCCTCCTTCCCTCTCTTCTCTTCCTCTCTTTATTTCCACTCTCCTTATCTCCTTCCCTCTCTTCTCTTCCTCTCCTTATTTCCTCCTCTCCGTATCTCCTCCTTTCCTCTTTTCTCCTCCCATTTCCTCTCTTCTCCTCCTCTTCCTCACCTATGTTACACCCCCTCTCTTCCTGATCCCTCTCTTTCCTCTCCATCTCACATCACTTCTCTCCCATTTTTCCCTCTCCCATGCATCCTTTCTCCCCTTTTCCATATATATATTTTTTTTCCGTTTTCCTTCCATAGCTAATATTCCTTGTCTTGCTTTTTCTTGTTTTTATGTTACTTTTTTCTTTTCTTTTTTTCTTTATTTTATTATCATTCTTGTTTCGTCATATTCCTTCAAGTGTTTGTATCACACACACACACACACACACACACACACTAGAGAGAGAGAGAGAGAGAGAGAGAGAGAGAGAGAGAGAGAGAGAGAGAGAGAGAGAGAGAGAGAGAGAGAGAGAGAGAGAGAGAGAGAGAGAAATAAGCACAGATTGAACCCGTGTGTGTGTGTGTGTGTGTGTGTGTGTGTGTGTGTGTGTGTGTGTGTGTGTGTGTGTCTGTACGTGCATGTGTGTGTAAGTTAAGGAGGTGAGTGAGCGTGTCTGAGAAATCGCTAATTTTCCCTCCTTGACAAATCACCCCACGCCTTGTTAACTCTCGCTCAAGGACACCTCCTCTGCGCCCTCGTCACGGCCTTCCCAGCTTGATTGACTGCGATAAAGATACTCGCTTTTATCCCATGCAAATGAACCCCAGTGAAATAGCAAAGCACTGCAGAGGGAGTATAAAGTTTGCACGCGTGTCTAGGGTTCCTGACGCCGTGCCCTCGTCATTGCAGCGTCCCCGAGTCCCCGACAGTTGTGTGAGGGAGTGCTGTCTCATTAATATTGTTGTTTTTTTTTGTTTTGTTTTTTTCTGGGGTGATTTTGTTCTTGGTTTGTTGTGTTGGTTGCTCCTCCTTCGTCAGGTAGGGATAAGGTTAGGTTTAGATTTGGTGGCTTTGGTTGGGGAAGAAAGTGTTTTAGCTTTGTTTGTGTGTGTGTGTGTGTGTGTGTGTGTGTGTGTGTGTGTGTGTGTTCTTGCTTTCCTTGTTGTTGTTTATTTTGTTCCTGTTATTTGTACGTTTTTTTTTTTCCATCTGTGTGTTCTTTTACATTTCGTTTTTCTATATATTTCCAACGTTGTTGTTATTGTTGTTGTTGTTGTTGTTGTTGTTGTTGTTGTTGTTGTTGTTGTTGTTGTTGTTGTTGTCGTCCTTCTCCTCTTCGTCATCCTCTTCCTCCTCCTCCTCCTCCTCCTCCTTTTCCTCCTCCTGCTCCTCCTCCTCTTCCAACCCTTCTCTCTCTTAACTCTTCCTCCTCTCCGTGTTTTCGTTCCCCTCTCGTCTTTCAGCGGTTCATGTAAAGAAGAGAAAGGCTGACTAAAAAGAGAAAAAGAAAACGTGAAATATTATGAAAGAAAAGAGAGAATTATGAAACGAACGAGTGAATGAGAGGAGGAGGAGGACGAGGAGGAGGAGATGCGAAGGAAGGGGAGAGGAAGAAAGAGAAGTAGAGAGGGAGGAGGGAGGGAAGGAGAGAGGGAGGGAAAGTAAATTAGACGAACGAATTCGAGGAAAATGAAAATACGAAGGAGGAAAAAGATAATAATATAAAATAGATAGAATTGCTTGCTTGCTTTATTTGTAGAGAGAGAGAGAGAGAGAGAGAGAGAGAGAGAGAGAGAGAGAGAGAGAGAGAGAGAGAGAGAGAGAGAGAGAGAGAGAGAGAGAGAACAAACGTATACCCGTGCTTAAATGAAACGAAACAGGAGAATTATGTGGAAAGATAAATAGACACGCAAAAGATCAAAGGAAAAAATGAAAATAAGGCATAGAATAAAAAAAAAAAGGGAAAATAGCAAAGTAGCAGGAACGATGGAGGGAATGAAGAAAAAATGAAATAAAAAGCGAAAGTGAATGAAGCGAAATGAGAGCAAGGGAGAAAGAGAGAGAAAGAGGAAGCGAGTTCTTGCAATGAAACGTTGTTGAGCGAAGTAAAGGCAAGGAGGGGAGCTGTACTGTGAGATGGGGGAGAGAGAGTGAGAGTGAGAGAGAGAGTGAGAGCGAGAGAGCGAGAGGGAGGGAGTGAGGGAGAATGCAAGCAGAGGGGAGAGTTTGTTTAGGGAGTGACGTGACAGGGGTGAGAGGGGAGAGGAAGAGGATAAGAGAGAAGGAGAGGAGGGAGGGGGAGAGGTCCTCATTCACCTTGCTTGCTGCCTCCCCTCACTCTTAAAGGGCGCCGTCTCTGCGCTGCCTTCAGGACAGATTGCATTTCTTGTCGCAGGAGTATTGACTGTGCAGGGGAGGGAAAAGTATGGCTGGGAGGTCTTGGAAGCCTGGCATGAACTGGATATGAGCTGGAGAGAGGAGTGTGAGGAGTAACGTGGGCTTGAGGAAAAGAGAGAGGAGCATAGTAGGAATAATACTGACCGGACGAAGGTTAGAGAGAGAAGCAGAAAAAAATGACGATGAATTAGAGATTGTCAATATTAAGGATTTTTGCGAGTCGTTTAAGCTTCTGTTGATTTTGATAAAGGCTGAAGAGGCGGAAAAGAAAGGAAACAACGATAAATTAGAGTTTGTAATCATCATTGACACTTACAATCCGGATGATCTCTTCAAACTTCTTAAAATAGTTCATTGTAATTCAAAATTACATAAAAACTAGACTTTTAAAGGGAATTCTTCACTCGATTAAATACCTCACTCACTCATTTCAGGAGACCAAACAGAAAACCCAATAAATGCATATCAATTTACCAGAAAGAAGATTATAGAAAATACTACTGGATTAAAAGGGTTAAATCAGCTTCAGCTTGAAATCGTTCCATAAGCTTTAATCCTTTCACCTGTAGACAATTTCACCTAAGACTTCTAGACACTTTGTGAACGACAGCAGGAAAAGGTAGATAAGTGAGTAGATGTACGTGAGTGCGGATATAAAGAAGAAAAAAAAATCAAGCAGAAAAAAAGTGAGAGTTTGAGTTTGAGAGTGGATATATTTAGTAGAATAAAACCACAAGTACAAAATAAAGATACGTAAGTAAATGGATATGTGTGGGTGTGACTGAATATATTAAAGTGAAAAAAGAGCTGAAAAATGTGGATAAATTAGTCGAAATGCATGATATTAACTTCCTAAACAAACAAGAAAATAAAATGATAAAAAAGGTAAATCAGCAAAAAAAAGACAGTGAATATTTTATAGTAAAACACCGGAGCAAGAAAAAATAGTGGATACCTGAGTGAAAACCGGAGCAGGGGAAGGCGTCTGGGTGTGTATGGGCGTGGCCGCGAAGGAGGGAAGGAAAAATGCACGAGGAAGTAAAGGTGGTTTGCGGCAGAGGCGGGATAGCCAGGTAAATATGAGAAGGTGGGAGAGGAGGAGGGCGAGGACCCGGAAGAAAAGAAAAAGGAGGAGGAGTAGGAGGAAGGAGAAGAAAAATGTGAGAGAAAGGCGGGTCAGGGTCAGATACGGGAGAGTATACTAAGGGTTCAGGGCAGGTGTGGGAAGTAGAACAGGTGTGGGGAGAGTTGGAAGAGAAGGGAAGAAGAAAGGAGCAAGGAGAGGTGACAGGAGCACGCGGCTTGGTGAGAGAGAGAGAGAGAGAGAGAGAGAGAGAGAGAGAGAGAGAGAGAGAGAGAGAGAGAGAGAGAGAGAGAGAGAATAGCCTAGAGTACTCGTACCTGTGGGTCTTGCTATAAGGCCAAATACGCCCTAAGGGAAATAACCTTCTTATTATTGTTCTTTGAAGCCACGCCCTACCACCACCACCACCACCACCACCACCACCACCAGCCTCTCTACTGTCTCTGCATTACTTCCAGCACACCACCACCACCACCACCACCACCACCACTTCATCATTTGTTTTACTACCACCTTTATTGGCTGCTAACTGCTTTTATTGGTAACTGACTTGTCACTAATGGTATCACTGCTAACTTTACTGCCTCCTGTGTGTTTATTACTAATCTAACTGCTGACTAACTGCCCTGCTATCTGGGTGCGTTACTAAACAACATGTGTAATATTAACTAATAACTATCCAGGTTTGCTATTAACAGGATAGTAAATTAGTTAGTTTATCAGCCAGCAAATACTTGAGTTTATTAAATTTCCTGCTAACTATCCCTCCTGTTTTTTTTTTTTTACTGTAAATAGACTACAGATTTTACAAACATTACTATCATTCTTATTATTTTTTTACTCTACCACCCACCAAGTTTAAATTAAGCACCCGACATTTGATGAAAAAATAAAAAAATAAATAAATCTTACATTTATTATTATTATTTATTTATTGATTTATTTTTACAATTTTGCGATTATTTTTCTATCTTATAAAAAGCCAGCTTTACAGACATTACCAAGTAGCTCATTATCAACTTTAACACCAGCCTGCTTATAATCTATTGAAAATTTGCATATATCTCCCAACTTTTTGCCATTTTCTCTTTACTTTTTGCTCTCCACAAACTACAAACCTTAAAATTATTTTTACAACGTCCCTTACTTTAACCCCAAGTAGCTTCAATCTATCTAATATTTGCTAATAATTCTTAACCCTCATTTTTTTTATCAGCTTATCCTCACTTTTTAACTCTATATAAACTACAAAATTAACTTTACAAATACCACTACTACGTTTCTTACTTTAACACCAACAAGCTTCAGTATATCTACAATTTCCTCATAAATTAACCCTCATATTTTTTATTTTTTTTACCAGTTTCTCTTCACTTTTTAACTCTTCTGAACCTGAACCACTAACTAAACTTTACAAATACCGCCACTGCATCACTAACAAAAAAACTTGCTAATAACTTAACCACCTATTTTTACCATTTTTCTCTTCGGTTTTTATTATTCATAAACTACAAACTTAACTTCACAAATTTTGGTAATACTTTTCTTACTTTGCCAATATATCCAAAATTTCCTAATAATTTAAAATACATTTTTTTTATTTTCTCTTCACTTTTTAATTTTAATTTTTGCTCTTTTTCTCTCTTCAAATGTTACTGCCCATAAACTACACACTTTTTACAGATATCACCACTACATCACTTGCTTTAACACCAACCACTGCTAATATATCTAAAATTTGTTTATAACTTTTAATTTTTACCATTTTCCCTTCATTTGTAGTCCACATAAACTGCAAAATCAACCTTACAGATACTAACATTACATCACTAAGCTTACCACTAACAAACCACTAATCTATCTAAAAATTCCTAATAACTTAACCTCCAATTTTTACATTTTCTCTTCATTTTCACTCTACATAAACTCCAAAATTAACCTTACAAATACCACCACTACATCACTAACTTTAACACCAACAAACCACTAATCTATCTAAAAATCCCAAATAACTTAACCTCCAGTTTCTGCTCTATATCTCTCCACTTTTTAACTGAATATAAACCAGAGACTTTAGCAGCTTTGCCCGTCCCGCCAGCCCTCCCCGGCGCCCCGCAAACTCAGTCCTATTATCCTCACGCCACTATCACATCTTCACGCCTGCCACTCTTACGTATCTTCCCGCGCCATCAGGTTCCTTACATTATGCATCCATCTCTCCCACGAACGCCTCGCCATCCTCTGCTGCTCCTGAATTACCGTGTCACTCACCACTCTCACACTATACTCACCGCCGCTGCTGACACCACTTCACTCACCTGCCACGCGTTATTGCATTGTATTACGTTGCTTTTGTTTTTGTTTTCCAGTTTCTTTCGTGATGATAATGTGTTCTTTTTATGTTTTTATCACTCCTGTTTTTCATTGCCACTATGATTTTCACTTTTTTTTTATCATTTTTATCTTTTTTTTTTTTTTTATTGTTAGTGTGATTCGTAATGTCACAACTACTATCATTATTACTACCGCTGTCATTGTTGCTATTTCACTGTCATGTTCCCGTTTTATTTTTTTTTCATGGTGATGATATATTCTTTTCACATTTTCTATAGCCTTCAGCTTTCTTTGTGTCACTACTGACGCGCAATATCACCACCACTAATATCACTACCACCACTACCATCATACACTGTTTTTCCATATTCTTTCGTGATTATATATTATTCCCACATGTTTTTATATAACTTGTATCCTGTCTTTTATTTTTATTATGACTCGTAGTATCATAACCACCACCATTGCTACCACGATCACTGATATTGGGTGCATAACTAATCTTCACGCATTTATTTACGAGATTATTTTCTTGGTATAAGTTCACGTGATGTTCTTGATTATTTTAAAACCTCTCGTTCTTATATCTTACCCGGTATGCTTGGGTGTGGCTTAAATTTGGGTTAATTTTCATAATCCGGGCGATCAAATGGCTGAATTTCACGTGTTTTTACCCGTTTTCTTTCTCCTCTGCTCGGTCGCTTTAAGGACAAACTGCTCTATCTTGCGCTCCTACCTTGCTCTATCTCTGTTCTCCTCATCTTCCATTTTCCCTTCCTTTATCGACTTTCTTCTTCGTCCTCTACTTCTACACATTAGTTATTCCCTGTGGTCTACATATTTACTTGATATTTGTTCTTATTTCTTTTATTTTAATGTCTATTTTCTAATTGATCATTAATATTCACCATTCTCACTCATCATGATTACCTGTTCACTTTATGGTTCACTTATTCCTCATATGTTATGTTATGTGGTAATTTTTGAATACTTAAACTCTCTCTCTCTCTCTCTCTCTCTCTCTCTCTCTCTCTCTCTCTCTCTCTCTCTCTCTCTCTCTCTCTCTCTCTCTCTCGTAATAATAAACATCGTGACATTGTTCTACTGAGGTCAAGGAGGCAAGACTCACCACCACCACCACCACCACTTACGCTGGTCAAGGTAGACTAAGGTAATTTCAGTAAAGGTGGAGGAGGTGGAGGTGTTTCTTAGCCTGAAAGCATAGATGGGATACGGAACCAGAGAGAGAGAGAGAGAGAGAGAGAGAGAGAGAGAGAGAGAGAGAGAGAGAGAGAGAGAGAGAGAGAGAGAGACTAATAGGATATATATAGCGAAAGAAGGTAGAAAATAAGGTGAAGTAAGGTGACACAGGTGCAAAAGGTGTAAAGGGTGAGATTAGAAAGAAGTAATTTGATGAAGTCTTTTAAAGGAAGTGAAAAGGAAACGGAAAGATGAAGATTTTCCTTTCAATCACTTTTTTTTATCTTTTTTTTCCATTTCTTCGTCTTTCATCTTCTTTTCTTTAATCTCTCTCTCTCTCTCTCTCTCTCTCTCTCTCTCTCTCTCTCTCTCTCTCTCTCTCTCTCTCTCTCTCCTTCCTTCATTTCTTCCTTCTTTCCTTCACTTTCATTCCTTCCTTGCTTTTATTTCATTATTTTTTTCTTTTTTCTTGCTTAATACCTCGAAGTCCTTTAGAAATATGTGTATTTAATATATAATTCTCTCTCTCTCTCTCTCTCTCTCTCTCTCTCTCTCTCTCTCTCTCTCTCTCTCTCTCTCTCTCTCTCTCTCTCTCTCATATCTACTGTTGTCTGTCCCTCCCACTTCTCTTAATTATCTCCAGTATTTATCGCTCCATATTTTGAGTGTCTTTACGCCCCTCTTAAGCTAACATTATTCTATTTATCGTCTTTCCCTCCACGCCTTCCTCCCCTCTTCCTTTTTCCTTCCCTGCCTCTCCATCTCTCTTTCCCTTCCCTCTTAATTTGTTTTGTCCTCCTCCATTCCTCTATCCATTATGTTACTCTTCTTCCCTCTCTTCCTCTTTATCTATCAATTTATCTATCTGTCTTTCTGTCGTCACGCGTGCCTCCTTCTATGGGTCTTATTCCATGTTCCTCCTCGTTCTTTCTCAATTCCTATCCCTCCTTCATTCGTTACTCCTTCCCTTCTTCGTATGCATTCCTCTCCCTTTTCTCTTCCTATCGCTCCCTTCCTGTTTGTCTTCGTGCCTTTTTCATCTTTTTTTTTTTTTGGCTTTTATTTGTTTTGTTTTTATGTTTCTCTCCTTCACCTCCATGCTAATCTCCTCATTCGTACCTAAATGAGAAAGAGAAGGAGGAGGAGGAGGAGGAGGAGGAGGAGGAGGAGGAGGAGGAGGAGGCAAGACATTTAAGTGGTTCTCTATTAATACTCTTGATAAATCAGCGCATCTAAAAAATAATCCATTGTGTGTCTATAGATTTTCTGTCTCCCAATTGCTGACTGTCTACTGTCATTGTTTTATCAGCGGTCCTGACAGCGAGGGAGGAAACAGCCATTATCTGTATTATTACGATTTTAAACTGTCACACCATTTGTCTCCATCCGTCTCTGCACTTCCCTCTCTCTCTCTCTCTCTCTCTCTCTCTCTCTCTCTCTCTCTCTCTCTCTCTCTGAAACAGACTCAGTAATCAAGTTGTTTGTTTTAAAAGTTTAGATGAATCTATGGATAGGGATGATAGATGGACGGAAGTATGATTTTTTTATACTGGCATTGCCACTTACGAGCCTACTGGTTTTTGCATTCTCTCTCTCTCTCTCTCTCTCTCTCTCTCTCTCTCTCTCTCTCTCTCTCTCTCTCTCTCTCTCTCTCTCTCTCTTTTCTTTTTCTTCTTTTTCCTGCTTATTTGGAATCCTAACCAAGTAAAACAATAAAAAAATAGAAATTTCTCTTATTATTTTATTTATTATATTATCATATTTATTTATTTAATTATTTATGTAGTTATTATTATTATTATTATTATTATTATTATTATTATTATTATTATTATTATTATTATTATTATTATTATTATTATTATTATCGTTGTTATTGTTGTTCTTATTCCCATCATTAATTTGTTATTGTTTTATCTAGTGTTGATGCTTGTGTTATTTATGATGGTGGATGGGCCACAGCACATGTCCATCTAGATTCTAGACCGCTATAACTGACAGGTCCGTAATAGAGTTTCGGCTCAATGCACCTTGGCTTAACTATCACTATTGTTTATTGTTTCTATGTAATGTACAAAAGTGGCCAATAGATGTATCAGTATCAGGTTCTCTCTCTCTCTCTCTCTCTCTCTCTCTCTCTCTCTCTCTCTCTCTCTCTCTCTCTCTCTCTCTCTCTCTCTCTCTCTCTCTCTCTTTTTTTTTTTTTTTTTTATTTAAACAAAAAAATTACATCAGGCTTAAAACAACACACGTTTTTTTATGCTGTTATTTGAAAAGCTTATACTTAAATGTAAAGAAGAAAATATATACAAAAGCGAGCTCATCCTACTATATATATATACATACGCATGATTAACACAGCACTCTCTCTCTCTCTCTCTCTCTCTCTCTCTCTCTCTCTCTCTCTCTCTCTCTCTCTCTCTCTCTCTCTCTCTCTCTCTCCAACCGCCGTGGAACTTTTATATTTCTTTCGTTTTTTCTTCTTTTCCTACCTATTTATAATCCTAACCAAGTAAAAACAATAAAAGATAGAAAAAGGGAAAAAAATCAGCATTCTACATCAAGAAAAGAAATTCATAGTAGAATATATTTATAAAACAAGCTAACATAATTTCTAAGATGACTTGATAAATACCTTCTCTTATAAAACAATGACAAAAACAAACACAGGTGAGGTGGGGACACACACACAGGTAACCAACCCTTCCTTCCCTTGTGTGTGTGTGTACCTGGGCACGTCTGTCCTTCACCTCACCTGGGGGCGCAGCGGGCACACCTGTGGAGACCTAAGACTAATGTACCGTAATTACTACTTTTTTTTTTCTATCGTGTCATATTTGGGTGTTATTTATTGCAGTTATTTATGAGGGTTCACTTTTGGCAATGGTTTGTGTGCGTGTGTGTGTGTGCTTGTTATTGTCGTGTTTAATTGCAGGTCAGCACGTTGGTGTCTCCAGAGCTAGAGAGAGAGAGAGAGAGAGAGAGAGAGAGAGAGAGAGAGAGAGAGAGAGAGAGAGAGAGAGAGAGAGAGAGAGAGAGAGAGAGAGAGTGTAAAGGGAAGAGGGAGAGGTATGAGACAAACAGACTGGTATAGAAAAGTAATAACTAGATAAATCCAATCTCTCTCTCTCTCTCTCTCTCTCTCTCTCTCTCTCTCTCTCTCTCTCTCTCTCTCTCTCTCTCTCTGGGGCGGAAAGCAAATCAGCGCCAAATAGGGACAAGAAAAAAATCACCTACTCCTTCAAGTCACGTCGTTCCCGAGCACTCGTGAATCTCACCCTCGTAAAAAGTCGTACAAGTCGTCACAGGGTCATCCTTCTACCCATTACCCACTCCCAAGTCGTCCTCGAAGTCAGTTATTCACGTGTTACTTCCAGGGTCGTCCTTGCAATAGTCATCCTTACACTACCCGTTCTCTTAGTCCTCGTCCTCTCACTCTGGTCGTTTTTCTTCTTCCAGGTCGTTCTCGTGTGGGTTATATTTGCAGAGTCGTCCTCGAGAGAATCCTGAAGGTCGTAACTGAGGCGCAAAACAGGTCTTAATTTAGTGCTGAGAGGGAGGGAGGGAGAGAGGGAGGTAGTGGAGGAGAGACAGGAGAGACTGAGAAAGGAGGGAAGGATGAAGAGAGAATGGTAGGAAAGAACATGGAAAGGAAGGAGGAGGGAAGGACGAATAAAGGAGGAAAGTAAGGAAAGACGTAGAAAGGAAGGGAAAAAAGTAAGGAGAGAGTAAGAAAAGAAGGGTAGAAGAGAGAGAGAGAACATCAGAAGGGAGGGAGGACAGGAGAAGAGACGGAGAAAGGAGGGGAGGACGAATAGAGGAGGATAGAAAGGATGTATGTAGACAGAGAGGGAGGGAACGATATAAGGAAAATGAGAGAGAAAGGAAAAAAAAAGGTTAGATATAGAGAAGGAAAGAGGGAAGGATGGAGAAAGGGGGGAGGGATGGAGGGAGGGAGGGAGGGAGGGGAGGAGGGTTGTAACAGTCATCACCTCACCCATTCCACACTACGACCATCCACCTCACAGCTCTCACCACAAAAGATTTATTTTTGTTGGGTTATGGTGGTGATGGTGCGTAATGAGGGATGGTTGGGGAATGGAGGAGTGATAGGGGATTGAAGGGCGCCAGGTATCTTGTTCCCACGCTCCACTCCTCAGCTCCACCTCCCTTCCACATCATTGTTAGTTGATTATAACTTTATCTGCAACCTGATCTCCACATCATCATTTTATTGTAATCTCATCTCCACGCTATTGTAACCTCCTCCTCCTCCTCCTCATATCCATTTTTTTTTTTACCTTAATCCACCTCATCGTAGCTTTACATCATTTATACCTCATTGTAACTTCATTGTGACTCTCTTTCCACCTCATCTCTACATCTTTTCCACCATAACCTTATTTTCGACATTATTTTAACTTCCTCTTCTATATTTCCTCAAAAAACTATAATTTTCTGGAGTTATTATTTTTTTTAGCCGTGAAAATGCATGTAGATTTACTTGATATATATATAAACACTTTTCTACTTATTATTTTATCTCAAAGTAAGTTACAGTATTGCTATCCATATTTCTATTCGCTGTAGAGTTATTTGTCTATGGATCTCTTTCGCCTCTTTGTGAAACAGAATTCATTTTTTTATTTGTTTGATGAAAGCTCCCGGTTTATCTCTATTTTTGAATAAAGAATTGTATACATATGTGTGTGCTTTGCTGTATGTATGTCTGTCTGTACGTATGCATCGTATGTATGTGTGTGCGTGGGTGTGCATGTGTGTGTGTTTATGTCAAAGTGTGCTTAGTTTGTGCTCTTTAAAATTCTCTCTCTCTCTCTCTCTCTCTCTCTCTCTCTCTCTCTCTCTCTCTCTCTCTCTCTCTCTCTCTCTCTCTCTCTCTCTCTCTCTCTTAATCAAAATTTATGGCAGTCCTTATCAATGATTTTCGATATTGTTGTAATTTATCGTACATTAATGACAGTATCTGTTTGTCCAGTCATTATTAATTATCTTCATCTCCTCCTCCACCTGTCCCTCCCCTTTAACTCGTTGCGTGATTTGCTTTTGTTGCGTTATTCCTTACTGAACCTTACCTGCTCGCCATACACCCTTGTTACTAGAATTGTTGTTGTTGCTGTAGTTATTATTATTATTATTATTATTATTTTTATTACTATTATTATTATTATTATTATTATTATTATTATTATTATTATACTAATAATAGTAATAACACCACCACCAGCTCCACTACCACCACC
The DNA here is from genome assembly GCF_035594125.1 of Scylla paramamosain. Taxonomy (NCBI): domain Eukaryota; kingdom Metazoa; phylum Arthropoda; class Malacostraca; order Decapoda; family Portunidae; genus Scylla; species Scylla paramamosain. The sequence goes on from NC_087174.1 coordinate 10,951,236, forward strand.
ACCACTACTACTACTACTACTACTACTACTATTACCACTAATATTACCACTACTGCTACTGTTATTACTGCCACTACTACTAATTATCATTGTAGTTGCAATAGTAGTTGTAGTAGTGACATCAATAGTAGTAATAGTAGTAGTAGTGGTAGTGGTGGTGGTAGTAGTAGTTGTAGTAGTAGTAGTAGTAGAAGTAGTAGTTGTAGTAGCAGTAGTAGTAGTAATATAAATAATACTAGTGGTGTTGTTGTTGTTATTGCTGTTGTTGTGGTAGTAGCAGTGACAGTGACAGTACTAGTGGTAGTAGTAGTAGTAGTAGTAGTAGTAGTAGTAGCAGCAGCAGCAGCAGCAGCACCGTTGTTGTCGTCATCATCATTATCATAATCATCATCGCTCCTGCAGCCATGTTAATTATCTTGATCGTTTGTCTCTGTTTGTCTCTTATCATTAATTTACGGCTCTTGTCTTATTCTAATGACCAGGTGCGGATGCTCACGTCCCCCGCCGCGGCTCGGGTCACGCCAGGCTGCATCAGGTCCTTCAGATAACCAGGTCACTCCTTGTTCTTGTTGTTCTTGGTCTTTTTGTTCTGCTTCTGCTTCTGTTTTTGTTTTTTCTTCTCCTTCTCTTCCTTCTCCTTTTCCTTTTCCATTTCATTCTTCCTTGTCTTCTTCTCAATTTAAATCTCTATCGGGATCGCTGTTTTTAATAAGTTTTTTTTTTTTTGTTTCTAACTATATGTCGTGTCATTCTTTCGCTTATTCCTTAGTTACTCGTGTCTTCTTCAGTGCATTCCTCCCACCTTATCCTTGGTCTCTTTCCTCTGCGCATTCCTACCATTCCTTCACTCTTTTCTACGTACTGCATCCATAGCTTTCCTCATAGATGTTCTGAAGGTAACTTTCAATAGTGATGTAGTATAAGTCACTACTTGTTTTGTCTCTCTCGTGAGCCTTTTCAAGTCGTGTTTAACTTGAATATCTGAAGGTCATGGTGATTGCTACTAGATCATATTAATCACCTGTACTGTAAATAATGTTCTTAGTTTAACCCTTTCTCTGTGGTGTGCAACAATTCACAGCGCTAAAAAAAAAATGTACGAAATCTTTGAATATTTACAAAAAAGAACGGCGTGGAAATAATAGATTTAGAATTTGTCCTGTACAATGTTTGATGGTGGGTGAAGAACAAAGAAATATGTCTTAGTGGTTAGTGATTAAGGAAAAATGTGCCAAATATCAGTCAAAGGGTTAAGAGCACCCTTAAGTAACTTCTATTTTTCTGATTTCTTACAATTCATTAAGTCCCACACGTCTTAAGGAGTCCCACAGTGCTTAAAAAATATTCCCACAAGTGACCTTAATCATTATAATTATTACAGTTCCCTGGGTCATCATAGCTTTAGGTAATTATAAAGTGGTGGCAGATCACACTAATTGCTGTCTGTTGTTATCTTAAAATTCAATTCCTCTGCACCTTAAAAGTCTCAGAGATCACAGTAACTATTATGATTGCCTGGATATCATTGCAATTACCTCTTAACTCTACAAATGGCTACAGGCTACAGTTTAAAAGAGGAACATCAAGACGCCTCAGAAAATAAAACTGATCCTTCTCTCGGTTCTTCCCACGAGATTTCTTGGAAACGACATTAAGAGCAAACTTTTCTTTCTTTTCTTTTTACCCCCTTCTCCCCTTGGCTGCTCTTCCTAATACAAAAAAAAAAAAAAAAAAACCTCCTTTGGCCCTCAAGACTCACTGTTTAAACCACCGGCACAAGGCACAGAGAAGTCACAGTAAACACTCCAAGATCAATGCATTAATCACTTGTATATCACCGTAATTAACTCTCACAACTGCAATAATAGCTATGATTTGCAGCAGGCCTCTTATAACTGCTCCAGACACACTTGCGTTCTGCACAATAGACCAAGGTTAAGGTATACTAACCAAGCTCTCATTAATTAGGCACTGTACCATAAGATCACTATATATTAAGCCTTACATAACCCTCTTGGTCACACTAAAGCAGCACAGCAGACACAGAGGCCACAGCACACCAGCCAGAGTCATGTTAACCAGTTAGTCAGACTATATAAAAACGGCTTCACATTTTCTTATAACCGTTTCAGACACACCTAAGCCTGAGACACAAAGAGGCCACAGTATAACAACCGAAGTCGCATTTAACTGGATACAGATTCTTCTATAACCTAACCTAACCTAACCTAACCAAAACCATTCTAGATACACTGAGCTACCCTAAGACACAGAAGCCACAATACACTAACCAAGGTCACATTAATCTAGATACATAACCTATATCTAGATACTATATTCTAAGCGAACCTTACTTAACCTAACCTAACCTAACCTAACCATTCTGGACACACTTACCCTAAAACACAAAGAGGTCACAGTCACATTAATTTGGACACAGATTCTCCTATATAACCTAAAATAACCATTCTAGACACACTGAATCATCCTGAGACACAAAGAAGCTACATTATACTAACCAAGATCACACAAATCAAGCAGAATCACTATATAAAACCCCCTTCAAAATACACCCCCTTATAACACAGCACAGTAGACACAAAGAGGCCACAGTATAAGCCAAGGTCACGCTAATCGGGCAGGGAGTCAACAGCTACCAGTCCCCTGAAGGGAAAATGTGAACACTATCAGGTCAGACAGGCCGGCCACCCGTCACAGCCATCAGCTTTAATTGATTTCGTAACATTAAGTAAGAAGCATTATTCGAGGCGCGGACCGATGGAGATTAAAGAGAGCAGCTTCAAAGACCAGACATAGAGAGAGAGAGAGAGAGGGAGACAGGGAGAGAGACGCGTCGCAGACAAAGACCCACCGGGAAGAGAGAGAGAGAGAGAGAGAGAGAGAGAGAGAGAGAGAGAGAGAGAGAGAGAGAGAGAGAGAGAGAGAGAGAGAGAGAGAGAGAGAGAGAGAGAGAGAGAGAGAGAGAGAGAGAGAGAGAGAGAGAGAGAGAGAGAGACGTTCTTTCAGTCAATCAAGATGCACCTCCTTAAACCACGAGCAGGAGATGCACATGTTACACCCTCTCATAGATAAACACAATAATAGGAGCGGGTTTTCACTCAGTTCCTCCCTCACCTCCCGTCTTATCCTCCCGCCGCTGCCACGCACACTAAATTATCCCATTCTTCGCCTCCTGATAAATATTAAGAGCGGAGAAAAATAAAACTCTAGCTACGTCTCTCACCTGCATCGCTTTGCATCAGTGAATCCTGTCTTACCTGTGCTACCTGAGTAATCACCGCCCGCCGCCGCGCACACGCATACTCGCACACAAGCACCTCGCCTACCTGGACAAGACAAATCAGGCGCCCTCAAATTGACGCCCATTATTTTATTTTAGCCGCAAAGTAGGAAATTCCATGAAAATTACCACGCAGGAATAAGTAGAAATAAGGTTTTTTGTCGCTATAATACATGCCGTGGTCACCTCTTCTCTTTTCTTCTCCTTTTTCTTCTTCCTCTTCCTATTCCTTCTCCTCTTCTTTGCCCTCTTCCTTATATTTCTCTGTTGTCATTTCCTCCTCCTCCTGTTTCTCTTTCTACGTATTTGTTTTTTCATCTTGTCCTTCCTTCTCCACTTCCTCCTCCTCTTCCTCCTCCTCTTCCTATTGTCCTTCTCCTCTTTCTCTTCCTACTTTTATTTCCTATTCTTTATTATCCTTCTATTTCTCTTTCTACTCATCTTCTTCATATTTTCCTTCCGCTCCACCTTCTTTTCTATTCCTCCTCCCCATCCTCCTCCTCCTCCTCCTCCTCCTCCTCCTCCTCCTCCTCCTCCTCCTCCTCCTCCTCCTCCACAAACTAAAGGAGTCTCGTCTACATTATTAAATTCTACAGAACAGGACTCTCAAGAAAGCTAGTCCAGTTTTTTTTTTATTTCTCTCTCTCTCTCTCTCTCTCTCTCTCTCTCTCTCTCTCTCTCTCTCTCTCTCTCTCTCTCTCTCTCTCTCTCTCTCTCTCTCTCTCTCTCTCCTTCCTTGTTAATTATTCTTTTGGTTTCCTCTTTGTTCTAATTTATGTATTCTATTATTCTCTATTCTAGATCTTCATTCCTTACCTTTATTTTTGCCTTCCTTCATTCTTTCATTCATTCATTCATTCACTTCACTTTTCTTTCTCATTCATTATTTTTTTTGTCAGCAGTCCTTACTCTTTCCTTCCTTCCTCTTCCTCCTAATTAATCCACCCCTTATACCACTCATAAACAGTAGTAGTAGTAGTTGTAGTAGTAGTAGTAGTAGTAGTAGTAGCAGCATTTGTAGAGGAAACAAAAATAAAAGCAATAGTAAAGAAAATTGTTGAATCTAACGAATAAAAGGAGGAAGAGGAATAAAATTAGAATTAGAATTAGAAGTCAAGGGAAGAGGAGGAGGAGGGGCAGGAGGAGGGGCAGGAGGAGGAGGAGGAGGAGGAGGAGGAGGACAACAACGACTAGAACAGGAACAAGAGCAAGAATCGGAACAAGAGTTTGAGTAGTAGGAGGAGCAGGTCGAGGAGGAGGAGGAGGAGGAGGAGGAGGAGGAGGAAGAAGAGTAGGAGGAGGCATAAAGGTGGTGGAGGAAGCAGTCACATCTGTAATCACGAGGCAATAAATACGTTTATGTGCCATCATCATCCGGAGCTGGCGTTTTATCATCGCGGGGGGAGCTGTGAGCGGGTGTGTGAATTAGCATATTGATGTGAGAGCAGCTTCGCGCCCTGCCCACCGCGGCCACTCATTTGTGTCGCGTTACTGAGGAATTACCAACCCCTCTCAGGCGTCCCACTCGTCCCACTCACTCCTGATCACTGGGATTAACTAAGCTCCTCCACCCCCCGGCTCTCTCTCTCTCTCTTTTTTGTTCTCTCTCTCTCTTGTTTTTTTATTTTTTTATTCTCGTGCTAAGATTTTGCCTCGTTTTTTGTGTCTTTCTCATTCGACTTCTCCCTTTACGATTTCTCTTGTTCTCTCAGTGAGTTGACTGTTTTTTGTTTTGTTTGTTTGTTTGTTTTTGTTTGTTTGTTAGTTTATTGATTTATTTACCTATGTACTACCTTCTTTGTTTCTTTTTCTTTTTTTTATTTAGTTTCTTTTTATTTTCTTTGTTTTTTTTAATTTTTGTATCTCTTTTTTATTTATTCATTTCTTTATTTGTTTTATTTGTTTCGATCTCTCTCTCTCTCTCTCTCTCTCTCTCTCTCTCTCTCTCTCTCTCTCTCTCTCTCTCTCTCTCTCTCTCTCTCTCTCTCTCTCTCTCTCTCTCTCTCTCTCTCTCTCTTTCATTTCTTCTTCCTTTTGGATAGTGATTCCTAACACACACACACACACACACACACACACACACACACACACACACACACACACACACACACACACACACACACACACACACACACACCTTGCCTCTTCAATTCTCCATAATTCCCCGATACTTGGAAATTTACCTTCTCTGTGAGACGAAGATTGAAGGTACTACTTCTATTAACCCCCACTCACCCTCTCTTACCCCCTGCCTCTCCCCTCTCCCTCTCTCCCCCTCTCCCCTTCTTTACCTTCCCGTTAAAATGTCTCCTTCATCTGAATTTCTGTGACTTAAAGCAACATAAAACTGGTTGTCCTCTGATTCCTTAAGGCCCCCCCATTAGCCCGCCAGCCCGTGTTCTCAGCCCGCCATTACTTTCCCCATTAATCGGCGGCAAAATAGGTCTTACTTGCCTCTTCATCACCCTAAAGTATGGGTCTTGTCCCTCTTTTTTTCTTATTTATTGCTACGAAAGTTGAGAAGTATAAGCTTTATGAAAATTTTGCCTTACCTCTTTGCTTATATGGATCAATCTTGCTTATTTCTTCCTTGCCTGTTCTGTACATGTTTCCTTTTTTGGTCTTTTCCTCTTGGTTCTATGTCTTCTTTTATCGGTTTCTCCCTCCGTTTTTCTTTACGTTGCCTGATCTATACATCTTTCCTTTATTGATCTTTTTTTTCGCTTGTCTCTTTGCCTTCTTTCGTTTGTTTTTTGTTTCTTTTCATTCTCCTTTTCTCCTTCCCTTTTTCTCACGTTGCCTGTTCTATACCTTTCCTTTTTTTGGTATGTTTCTCTTAACTTACATGCCTCCTTTAATCTATTTTTTTTCTATTTTCCTTTTCTTTTCTCCATCTTTCCTTTCTTTGCCTTACTTATCCTTAATTTTTAGACAGTTTTTTTCTTGCTTCTGTGTCTCTTTTCGTTGATATTTCTATTTCTCCATTTTTTTTTCATCTTCATTTTTTTTCCACGTTCCCTATTTCATATCCTTCCTTTTTTTTATGTGATTCGCTTATCTTTGTGTCTCTTTTCCTCCGTTTCTTTTCTCTTCTACCTCTCTCTTTTTTCCTTACCTTCTTCTCCTTACCTTTTATGTGTTATCCTCTTCCTCTTTAATTTGTTCCTCTTGCTTCTGTCTCTCCTTTCCTCTTACGATTTTCCTTTATCTCTCTCCCTCCCTTTATTCCTCTCCTTCTCTCTTTGGCAGCATCTTCCTTTCCTTAGCTTGTCTTTCCTATCTTCTTTTTTTTTATCTCATCCTCTTCCTCTTCGATTTGTTCCTATTTCCCTCCTTGCCTCCTCTCCTCTTGCGATCTTCCTCTATCTCCCTCCTTGTCTCTGCTACAATCTCTCCCTCTCCCTCCGTCTTCGTCTCCCTCCCTCTCCCCTCTCCCTCTCTCCCCGGCAGCATCTTCCCCTCAGAGCCATAATTCCTTCGAGATAAACAGGAATGCCTCACCGTTCCGTTGGCAAAGAGCAATTCCTGTAATAAATTCAGAACCAGGACTTATAAACAACTCTGACTGTATATATTGACTGGGGGGCCTTTTTGTGCTTGCCTCTGTGTGTGTGTGTGTGTGTGTGTGTGTGTGTGTGTGTGTGTGTGTGTGTGTGTGTGTGTGTGTGTGTGTGTGTGTGTGTGTGTGTAAGTGATCTTAGTGATGATACAAACAGTGATTATGGAGAGTAAATGTACAAGAAATATACATCTCGTGATAAAGGTAGATTGATGTGCATTCATACTGTAATTTGATGTGTAAAAAGTGGGTATCTTTAGTTTATGAGTAAGCGAATAGGCAAATTAATTCATTGGTGTATTTTAATAATTTCACTGCAATTTGAGGCGTCTCCCCTTAATGCTTAACTAATCCGAGACGTTTCTTCGAATTTTACAGCCACGATACAAATACGATACAAGCTAGAAACTGCAATATCTGAAAAAAAGGAAAAAGAAAAAATCTATTCCTTTTCATCCCCCTCTTTCTTGTAGACGCTTATAAATATTCCATACCTTGCTTTTAGAGGCGTGAGTTGTTGGATATCGCAGTGAAAGGGTTGATAATCGATGCCTTGCTCACATTTCTCTCCCATTCTCCCATTTTTTCCTTCTCTTTTTCCTGTTTTTTTTTTCTTGTATTTAATTGACATTGATTACTTGCATCTTCATAATTTCTCTCTCTCTCTCTCTCTCTCTCTCTCTCTCTCTCTCTCTCTCTCTCTCTCTCTCTCTCTCTCTCTCTCTCTCTCTCTCTCTCTCTCTCTCTCTCGACACTGTAATAACTTTTCTGTTGCAACGCCCTTAAAGCCCTAATCTCTCTCTCTCTCTCTCTCTCTCTCTCTCTCTCTCTCTCTCTCTCTCTCTCTCTCTCTCTCTCTCTCTCTCTCTCTCTCGTAAAAAAAATAAAATCCTTACCAAACAAAGCGAAATTAACCAAACTCCCTCCATTTCTCCCATTCCGTCCCCATCCCCCATACCTTTTTCCCCCTTCCCCTCCACACACACCCTCACCCACGAACTCTCCTTACCAGACCAAGTGAAACGCTCCCAAAAACACCCAATACCCTACCTGGTCGACGTTACCTTGCCATGCCTACCGCGCCACGCCACGCCACGCTACAAGGTCTTCTCCAGGAGTGCTCTGAAATGCCCCTTGAGTCTTGCGGACCATGAAAACTAGACCGTATTTCACCGTGATGGATGTCCCGCTGTTGTAATGGTGATGAATGTTCGTCTCTCACATCAGTAATGAGGGGCGTAAAGGCCATGAGGGGAAGGGAAGGGGAGGAGAAGGGAAGGGAGTGAGGAAAGGAAGGCAGGCAGGTAGGAGGGAAAAGGGAGGTTATATAGAGCACTGGTTTGAAAATATGGCATAAAAATGGTAAATAAATAACCAAATTGCTTCTTTTCGTGGCTTAAGAAAAGGGTGGGTTTTTTTTTGAGGGGGTGGAAAAGGGAATATGTGTGGGAGGGTTGTGGGAGGAGGGTTATGGTGTGTGTGTGTGTGTGTGTGTGTGTGTGTGTGTGCACGCGCGCGTCTTTATAATCTGTGCTCAATTTATGTACATGATTTGAATAAACAGCATGAATAAAGAAACGAAAACTAATAAAATCACGAATAATATCATTGAGAAAAATCACAAAAATTACTGAAAAATGCTAACTATAAAAATAATGTAAAACCAAAACGTATAAATAATAATGTTTGAGAGAAAAACACCTCAATGTAATTTTTCAAAGGGACTGAAGAGGAAAAATATAAACTGCAATAAAGTATCGTAGTGAAACAGAAAGCTATATAGTTCACGAGAATTGTAAAAGGATTGTAAAGGAAAAGGAATTCACTCTTACCTGTTCCGGCTAAATGACTTTCCAGGGATCGTGACACAGGTAAAGAGTGTCACGGTAGCAGCGTGTCCAAGGGGAGCGTAGTGAAGAGAAAATAAGAGAAAAGAAAGCCTTTGACGTGCAGTGTTTTGAGTCAATAGAAAGATTTAACATGACTTAAAGTTTCTGTTGGCAAGTGAAGGTAACGTAAATGAAAAACAGAAACGTTTAATTAGGGAAATTAAAATGTTAAATCCTGCGAAAATTACAATGGAAAGAAAGATTATAATGAGAAGGAAATTGTTGTTAGAAGGTTGAGTGGAATACGAAATGATAATGATGAAAGTGAGATAATTGGAAGTATTCCCTCAAAAAATGAGTAAGGAAATTGATAAATAATGAAAATTTGAGAGTTGGTGAAAAAGGAATGGGAAGACGAAGATAAATAAAAAAATAGATATAAATTATTGTTAACGAAAATACGAGAATGGAAATAAAAAAAAATGGGAATCATAGATAACAGCAATGCAAAAAAAAAAAAATACGTGGCTTACTGATAACAAAGAAATACAAAAATGAAAATGAAATATGAGTACAAGACAAAAATGAAAAGGCAACATGAGAAAAGCAAAGATTTAACGCTCGAGATAAATGAAGGAAGGAGGAAAACAAATTGATGACGGAACTTAACAAGAAAAATAAGAGAAGAGGAGACGACGGGAAGGACGAGGAGATGAAAAAGAGTCGAGAAAAAAAAAAAGAAGATAATGAATAGTGTGAGGAAGGAATGGAGGAAGGAAGAGAGCAAAGAAGAAACTTGATGAGAAAACAGTGGCACAGGAAGTTAAAAGAATGAAAGTGAGACAAAGAGGAAAGGAAGATAAATCACAAAGATGAAAGAAAAAAGGAATGAAAGAATAACCATAGATGAAGAATGAAGACGAATGAGGGGGAAAAGGGCAATAATAATAATAAATTGACGACACACTGACGGGAAGGGAAAAATATTGAAGCGTTCTGCTCTCCTCGCGGCAAAACACAAACAACTTTTCTCACTTTTCCTCATTTCCTCTCTCTCTCTCTCTCTCTCTCTCTCTCTCTCTCTCTCTCTCTCTCTCTCTCTCTCTCTCTCTCTCTCTCTCTCTCTAACACTGCATCTTTTTTTTCTGTTTTTCCCTCACCTTTCCTTCAGAATTTCTCTTGTCCCTTTCTCTTCTCGTTCTCCTCTCCCATTCCTTCCCCTCTCCCATCCTCTTCTCGTTCACCTCTCCCTCCCTCCTCTCCCCTCTTCCCGCCTCATGGTCTTTGATAATGGTCCTGCGTTGTTCACACTGAGATAAGGTCTTCAGTTTGACCTCATGCTACCTGGAAGAGGAGGAGGAGGAGGAGGAGGAGGAGGAGGAGATAGGGTTGTAGCAAAACATCCTCTTCTTGAACTAGTCCTCCTACCCACGTCCTTCCTTCCTCCTCCCCCTCCTCCTCCTCGTATGAATGTCCAAACACCTCCCTCCCCTGCGGCGGAAAACCTTTGTAGCTCCCCCTCCTCCTCCTCCGTGTCCAGAGGGCGTCTCGGGGCGTCTCGTCTCCACCTAAGCAAGATTTATTTCTCAAGGGAAGGTTCTGCGCGTGTAACCTCGACTTATTTTTAGTAGTAATGCTAACAACTGCTGAGAGAGGAAGGGGGAAGGAAGGGGAGGAGGGACAGGAGGAGGAGGAGGAGGAGGAGGAGGAGGAGGAGGAGGAGGAGGAGGAGGAGCAGGAGGAATAGGAGAAAAGTTGTTATTTTGTAAATGTGAGATACAAGATACTCAGAAACGAAAGGAAAGAAAAAGAAGCTAAAAATATAAGCAAATGAATAAGTGAAACAGACTGTTAGACGAGGAGGAGAGAAAAAGAAAGAATAACGACAACAACAACAACAACAACAACAACAACAACAACAACAACAACAACAACAACAACAGGAAGAAAAGGAAGAACCAGAATAATACGGACAAGAATAACAAGATCAAGAATAACAATAACAGGAACAAGAATGACAAAACCAATAAAAAATATATAAAAAAAGAGCAACAACAGCAACAATAACAATTACAGAAGCAACAACAATAATAACAACAATTACACCACCACCACCACCCCACCACCACCACCAGTAACAACAACAACAACAAAAACAACAACAACATGCCCTCTCCTCCTTCCTTTTCGTCCCTCCTTCACCTCCCCTCCATCCCCTCACCACTTCCCCTCACTTACCTTGAATACTCCCACCACCACCACCCCGTACACGTAGTCCCCCTTCACCCCTCACCCCTCTCTCCCCTTCCCTTCCCTCGCCACACACACAATTTCCCCTCGTCATTGTGTCCCCTCGTTTCCCCTCATCGAAGTGAAACCAATCCCAGCCAATCAGGGCCCTCGTTTACCCCCCTCCCCCTCTACCTTTCCGCTCACCTGCCGTATCACAAATCAACCTCGAAAAAGAAACAAAATAATAAAAAAAAAAACGTAAGTGAAAAAAAAAGTTAGGAATTGAGAGAAGGAATATAACGGCGGATATTAGTAATGGCTGGTGATAATATAGCAAATTTTCTTTCTTTTCCTTTTTTTTTTTTTATCTAGAACCTTGCTAGTTTCCGGAGAGAGGAGGGGAAAGAGGAGGAGGAGGAGGAGGAGGAGGAGGACCAAGAATACGAATTATGAGTAACAGAAGATAAATAAATGAAAGAATAACAAGAACAAAAAGAACAAGAAAACTTAATCGAGAAGAAATAGGGAAGGAGAAGGAGGAGGAGGAGGATGAAGTAGTAGTAAAAAAGAATTGGAAGAACAAGAACAAAAAAAAATAAGAAAAACAAAACGAATAAAACAAAAATGAGGAGGAGGACGAGGAGGAGGAGAAGGAAGTATTACCAGTAAATGTTGAAGAAAGTGGATAAGAAAAGCATAAAGATAGAAGAAAAAGAGGTGATGGATGGAGGGAAATAAATGGAGGAGGAGAAGGAAGGAAGGAAGGAACGAAGGAACGAAGGAGGACCAATAGGACGACAAGGAGAAATAAGTGATTGTATAGACAGAAAATGGACAAAGGAAAAATAAAGATACGTAAGAGAAAAAAGAACTGGATTAAGAAAAAAAAAACTAGAATAACACACAAAAATAACTCTGATGATCTAATTGAATATGAATGAAGTGTTTATTTATCCAAGAACAAAAACATTATGCTTCAGTTTACCCTTCCGATACTGTATTTTCTATGGCAAGGAGGGGAAGAATAAGGAGGAGGAGGAGGAGGAGGAGGAAAAGGAAGAGGAGAATTCTGAGGTGAGGAAACTTGGTGAGGGAGACTATAAGGGAGGAAAAATAAATATAAAGAAAGAAAACAGAGTGCTATACAAGAAAAAGACAAAGGAGTAGATATAAAAGAAGAGGAAGAGAAACGAAAAAAAAACAAAAACAAAAACGAAAAAGAACAAGACCAAGGGAAAAAAGAAGAGCAGTAAGGAGGAGAAATGCCACCAGTGAAGGAATGAAGAATTCGAGGAAAACCCAAGATTGGCAGAAGGAGATCGTGAATTGCTAGAGAAATGACCTTGTGAAATTTTTATTAAGTTTTCATGACGCTATCTCACCTCTCTCTCTCTCTCTCTCTCTCTCTCTCTCTCTCTCTCTCTCTCTCTCTCTCTCTCTCTCTCTCTCTCTTGCTCTCTGGAAACCGTGACGATTGCAGGATCTTAGTAATAAATCTTTTATGACTCCAGGAAGGAAGATTATTCTCCTTAAAGGCAGTGAGAGAGAGAGAGAGAGAGAGAGAGAGAGAGAGAGAGAGAGAGAGAGAGAGAGAGAGAGAGAGAGAGAGAGAGAGAGAGAGAGAGAGAGAGAGAGAGAGAGAGAGAGAGAGAGAGAGAGAGAGAGAGAGAGTGAGTGAGTGAGTGAGTGAGTGAGTGAGTGAGTGAGTGAGTGAGTGAGTGAGTGAGTGAGTGAGTGAGTGAGTGAGTGAGTGAGTGAGTGAGTGAGTGAGTGAGTGAGTGAGTGAGTGAGTGAGTGAGTGAGTGAGTGAGTGAGTGAGTGAGTGAGTGAGTGAGTGAGTGAGTGAGTGAGTGAGTGAGTGAGTGAGTGAGTGAGTGAGTGAGTGAGTGAGTGAGTGAGTGAGTGAGTGAGTGAGTGAGTGTCCAATTATACAATTTTTGTTTTCCCTTCCCTTTTCACTGTTATCTTCTCATCCTGCCATCTCCCCTTCCCATCTTTTCCACCACCCATCTCCCCTTTCCCTGTGACCTTCATTTACTGGGTCACTAGAGAGCGTGTGACCTGACCCCTTCCCACATGTCCTGACCAGTGGTGTGACCTTGTGTGGCCCCATGACCTCATAGGAAAAGTCAAGAGGGTGGAGTAAGAGGGAAGGGGAAGAGGAACTTAAAGATGAATTGGTTCGTTAGAATTAGAATGAAATATTTAGTTTGTAACCTACAGATTTATCTATTTATTTTTTTTGTCTAGATTCTTGGTTTTCAGATTGATATATAAACAACTTTAACAGATAGATATAAACAAGGACAAATAGATATTAAAACAATTAGAGATTTTGTTTTTATTTCCTTTTTAAATATTTTTTTGCCTAGAGTCTTGGTTTTTAGATTGGTATATAAACAGACAGGAACAGATAGGTTTAAACAACCAGACAAATAACAAATACAGTGACAGAAACAGACAACTTTTTAAATCTGAATTAACAAATAGACAAATAAGCAGAGAGAGAGAGAGAGAGAGAGAGAGAGAGAGAGAGAGAGAGAGAGAGAGAGAGAGAGAGAGAGAGACGAGCACAAAAACAGATAGTGACAGTTTTCATCAGACTCAGACAGATAAACCGACAAATAGGCCGAGAGAAACAAATTAACAGGCTTTTATGTTCAGACAGATAATCAGACGAACAGACAGACAGACAAACATACAAAAATACAGAATAAACGGTTCTTAGGTACAAATAAACAGGCAATATTAGTAAGTACTTCTCCCCTTTATTCCCCTCACTGTATCCCTTCATATTTCCCTTCCTCATGCCCCTCTCCCCTCATCTTCCGTAGTCTCCCCTCACTCACTCCCATCACTCCACCCCAAACTTCCTCTTCACATACTCTCTCCTCCTCCTCTCTCTTTCTCACTCTCTCCTCAACTCTCTTCCCTCCCTTCCAGTCTCTCCTCTCTCCTCCTCTCTCGCCCTCTCTCCAATCGCTTCATCTCCGTGATAGATGATGGTGAGTCTTCTTCCTCTTCCTCCTCTTCCTCTTCCTCCTCCTCTGTCTTGGAACGGCGGTGCGGCTTTTAAGGTTTTGTCTCTTGTCCCTTTCATCATTATTTTTTTTTTATCGTTTTGTCTTTATCTGTCGTTATTTTTCAGCTTTCCGTATCGCGCATCTTCGTAATGTTCGCCTTTCTCTTCTGTTTCTTGGTCGTGGGTTGAAGTCTTCTCATTTTCTTCATTTTCTTTACGTTTATCATAAGCATTTTCTCTCATATTCGTCATATTCGTGTGTGTGTGTGTGTGTGTGTGTGTGTGTGTGTGCTCTTCCTATCTATCAATTTATATATGTTTGTTTATCTATTTAGTTATCTCTATCTATCTATATATCTATCTATCCATCTATAATCTCCTGCACTCCCTCCGTCTTCCATTCTCTCTCTCTCTCTCTCTCTCTCTCTCTCTCTCTCTCTCTCTCTCTCTCTCTCTCTCTCTCTCTCTCTCTCTCTCTCTCTCTCTCTGAACCGTCCGTCCCTCTCATCTTTACGTCTCCTAATAAACATTTCTAATAAACATCTCGCGCTAGTTAAACGTAATGTTGTTTGTCTTACTCCTTGTTGCATCCTTCCTTTACGAGTGGCGGTGCAGGTGTTGTGGATCATTTTTATTTTTTCTCTCTTCATATCTCAAGTTGCATCTTTTATTTCATCTCTTCTCGCTCGTTGTTTGCTTTTTGATATTACCTGGCCGGCCATTTTGCTCAGGTGTGCTGGCTTTTTTGTGGTGGTGGGTGGTGGTGGTGCTACACGTCTCCGATTAAATTGTCTTTGTTTTCCTTTTTTTTTTTCTTGTTTTTTATTTTCTGCTTCATCTCGACTTCACTGCTTAGTTCATTTATCTTTCCTATTTATTTTTTGTACGTTTCCTTCTCAGTTTTATTTTTCTCTGTTTCCTCCTCTGCTTTCTTATCTTAGTACATCTTGTTTATTGGTGTTATTTATTTCAACCTGCTTATTTATTTTTCACATGCTTCGTTCCAGTTTTTTTCTGTACGTTTTAATTTCGTTTCCTCCTTTTCTGTGTTATCGTTGCATATTTTCTTGTTTCACTTTTACTAAATGACATACAGTTAGTTTTTCTCTTTTCTAGATTCTCTTAAAGACAAACGTGACTAGAATTTAAATTTATCATCAATCAGTCTTTTCATGTCTGCACGTGCAGTTGAAGAAAACGCTCTCAACTTTAACTTCTCAATTCGGTGACCTTCTTAATATGGTCACTTGAACTGAGATCACGCGATTTTACGGAGTTTCACGTCTTCCTTCTTAATTAACACCCTTGCGTTATGCATTTAATTTATTTGTTTATTGAAGTTTTGTACTTTTTATATATTTTAATTTCTACCTTTATGTGGTCAAAATTTTTTCATGTGACTCGTTCGTCCATATATGTATCTACCTATCCATCTATTTGTCTATCAGGCTACCTACCTATTATGTCTAGTAAAAATCTAATAAAATACACTAATTTCATACCATCCTTAGTTAATGTATGTTAAGCTCAAAGACCCCATGTGAATTCTAGACGTTAAATCCAGACAGAACATCAGTAAGACGAAGCGAACACGAATATAACGCAGGAGGAGAATGAGGAGAATGACCCAAGGGAGGATGAGATGGACTGCGCGTCTGTGGGTGGCTGGCCTAGGCGGGTGAGTGGACGGTGGGCGGTTGGGCGGTCCCTGCGGTGGGCGGTGGGTGGTGGCGGGGCTAAGACACACACGGCAACAAGAGCGAGCAATCTTGAGGAGAGTGATTCTTTTGCATTTTATAGTGAGGGGTCAGCTTGCCCTGAGCCGCGCCGGGCAGGTCAAGAAGGGGGAAGAAGGAAGAACTGCTGGGAGGTAAGGAGGAGAAGAAGAGGAGGAGGAGGAGCTGAGAAAGGTGTGTGATGTAGGATCGAAGTTGAAGGACGGAAGGGTTGTCGGTCTTTCGAATGTGATGAGAGGGTGAAGATGGTTGCTCTCCTGCTCCAGCTCCAGCTCGTGCTCTTCCTCCCCTCGCTCGCCCCCTCAGGCAGGCGGGGCAGGGAGGGAGCCAGGCCATTGTTGCTTGCTGCCTCACAAGCTACTCCTGGCTCTTTGATGCGTGGGGAAGCCAGTCCTCTAGTGCCTTGTCGCCTCCCACCCTCTCTCCCTGACCCTCTCCCGCCCTCTCCTGTCCCTCTCCCGCCCTCTTCTCCCCGTCCCGTGTCTCGCTCCCGTCGCCGTAGTGCAAGGTAAACGAAGGGAACATGACAGGGGGTGAGGAGGACAGAGCAATGCAAACAACATGATGAGGCGTTCTTCTTTTCTTCTCCCCCACCTACTCTCTCTCTCTCTCTCTCTCTCTCTCTCTCTCTCTCTCTCTCTCTCTCTCTCTCTCTCTCTCTCTCTCTCTCTCTCTCTCTCTCTCGTTATTCATCTTCCCTCATTCATGCTTGCTTCTCTGTTCTGTTCGTGTGTCTGTGCGTAAGATTATGTTAGGTTGGTTTTCTGTATTTTTAAGTTCCTTTGATGGTGGTGATGATCAGTGGCGAGGAGAGTGGTAATGGTGATGGTGGTGGTGGTGATGACTTATGGTGACAGTAGTGGTGGTGATGTTAAGTCAATGTTGCTTTAAATACTTAGTTTCTTTAGTGTCGCTCTTAATTTAGTCACATTTTAAGTAACTTGCATTTTCCTACGTCCACTGTTCAGGTCGTCGTCTTTGTGTTTCCAGACGGTCACGCTGGTCGTAGCTGTGAAGACGAGAGCAATAAATATCCTAGCTCAAATAAAAAAAGAAAAAAGTCACTTTTCATTGCTATGCTCTCCTTTTCTCAACCACTCTATAACTGCCTGGAAACTCACTAAAAAAACGGAGAAACGAAAGTTAATTTTGAATATAAAAAATTTAAGAAAACAAGGGATACTGCAAGAAGACACCAGGCCTACACGTGGCAGTCCCTGTATAAAGCATACTTCCCTTTGTTTTCCACCTGTCATCCCTGTCACTAATCTGTCTAATCTTCTCTGCGGTTTTATAGCCAGTGCATTCTTTGGAGAACTATGTGGAAAAGAAATATATGTTTTAAACCTCACTACTGACTCGGCACTGTCTTTCCTCGGCTACAAAGTTATTTAAAAACTACAAAAGAACAAAAAAATAGGTGAATATGAAAAAATAAAATAATGTGACTGAAAAGCTGAAGATGACAAGAAAAGGACCAAGAACAAAGGAAAAAAATAATCCTCTCAAAATCTGAAAAAAAAAATGAATTAAAAAAGGGAAAGAGAAGGGAAAGTGTGGAAGCAAAAAAGGTGTAGAGAGGGGGAGTAGGGCATTTCTTGCGAGATGCACGAAAAGGAGGTAAGGAGAGGGGGGGCGGTGTTCCAAAGGGGTCAGGCGAACAAGGGAAAAACGCTCCCTTTGTGTCAGTCATCAGAGGAATAGAGAGGAAAAAAAGGGAGAATAAAAAGCTGCAAGGAAGGAAAGGGGGGATGAAAGTAAAGAGGCAAAACTTACTTGAAGGAAAAATAAAAGCACTTTGAATAATTTACTTTGACAAAAAAAAAACACATAATAGTTTATAATGTGGCTTTTAAAAAGGATAATTTTTGGTGGCAAGTGGTTTTTGAAGTTTGGGAGATGAGAAAATAAGGGAGGAGATTGTGAAGATAGGAAGAGAAAAGGGGAGATTATAAGGGAAATGGGAAAAGGAATGATATGATTGAGAAAGAGATGGGAAGAGGAAAGGGAGTATTGTGAGAGAGATGGGAAGAGAAAGGGGATGAATATGAAGATGGGAAGAGGGAAGAGAGGAGTGTGAGGGAGATGGGAAGAGGAGGAAGATTGGTTGTAAGGCTGAGGGGAAGGCAAGGGTGAGAGTTGTGCTGGTAAAGGGAAGAAGAGAGAAAGAAAGGTTGCCAGGGAGATGGGAAGAGAAGGTTGAGGTCTGTGAGGGAGATGGAAAGGTGGAGAGAGGATTGCAAGTGTGAGGGGAAGAGGAAGAAGGTTACTAGGAAGATAGAAAGAGAGGGAGATACGAAGAAGCAGAGGGTAAGAATAAGAGAAATGAAAAGAAATGGAGGAAGAGGAGGAGGAGGAGGAGAAGGAGGAGAAGGCGAGTGAACAAAACAAAGAACCATGAATATAAAAGAAAAATATGAGAGAGAGAGAGAGAGAGAGAGAGAGAGAGAGAGAGAGAGAGAGAGAGAGAGAGAGAGAGAGAGAGAGAGAGAGAGAGAGAGAGTGTTTCCCTAGAATTCTCACAAAGGATTGGGAAGAACAACAGATGTAGTAAAGAAAGAAAAAAGAAAAAAGAAAACAAAGAGTAATCAGAAAGAGTCGCATTTTTGTCCGAAGGGAAATAAAAGTAAAAGAGGAAAAGAGGAAATAATTAATGGCTAATCAGAAATTTTGAAGAATATGTTGATTTGTACGTACTTTTTCCAAATGGAGAGGAAGAAGAAAGGAGACAAAAGATTAGTGAAGGTAATTTAATAGGAAATGAGAGAGAGAGAGAGAGAGAGAGAGAGAGAGAGAGAGAGAGAGAGAGAGAGAGAGAGAGAGAGAGAGAGAGAGAGAATTTTGCACAACAAGAAGGGGAAACTTGCAGAAATATGAAACTCAAATATTAACGAAGGAAAAAGAGAAAGAATCGAGGGAGGGATGGAGGTAAACAATGCCACCACCACCACCTCCTCCTCCTCCTCCTCCTCCTCCTCCTCCTCCTCCTCCTACTGACGAAGAGAAAAAATATCAGCATCATTCATAACACTTCACAAACATTTCTTTCCCTCTCTCTTTCCCTTCTCCCTTTCCCTCTCTGTTTCCCTTCTCCCATCCCTTCTGTCCCTTCATTCCCTACACCTCCCTCCCCTCTTCCTCTTCTTCCCCTTTCTCTTCCATTCTTCGTTCCCCTCTTCCACATCTCCTGAAGGAAAAGCAGACCAAGAGTGAGAGTCTATTCCTCTCACAAGTCCAGTCCACACAAGGTCTCAATTAACCTAGAGAGAGAGAGAGAGAGAGAGAGAGAGAGAGAGAGAGAGAGAGAGAGAGAGAGAGAGAGAGAGAGAGAGAGAGAGAGAGAGTGGGGGGGAGGTGGAGGAAGCTCTTGCTCGATTCAGGAGAGTAAAAAAATATTAAGTCATCAAAGAAGGGAGGAGAGAGAGTCGATGAGAGGGGAGTGGCTGCCCTCTGGAGGATGCAGGAGAGAGAGAGAGAGAGAGAGAGAGAGAGAGAGAGAGAGAGAGAGAGAGAGAGAGAGAGAGAGAGAGAGAGAGAGAGAGAGAGAGAGTACTGAGTAAACAATAACGGCAAAATCATAACGAAATAAGGAAGAGTATAAGGAACATAAAGAAAGAAGTCTGAGGTAGAGGAGTATGTGGACGAGAGTGGACGGTGAAGGAGAGTGGAGTAGAGTGGAGGAGCGTGAAGAGGTGGATCTGAGGCAGGCTGGTGTGCTGGCAGGGGTTAGGGGAGAGGGTGGGAGGACAGGGCGGGAGGCGAGGCTGGGAGGAAAGGGCCGGAGGAAAGGGTGACGTGGTAGGGTGATGGTTCAATTTTGGGTGCAGTGAGTGATGGAAATTGATTATGAGGGTGAAATTAGTAATGCTGGGAAGGGTGTGGCTTAGGTGTTGCTTGCAGGAATAGTTTTCTTTTTTTTTTATTGAGTAACTAATGTGTTTTCTGTTTTCTTTTTTTTTTTTTTTGGGGGGGAGCGATAATATACATGTTTTTTTTTTCGTTTGTTTGCTTGTTTGTTTGTTTGTTTATTATTATTTCTTTTGCCTCTCTCCTTAACTCCTAAGAAGAAGAAGAAGAAGAAGAAAAACCTTTAACAACAACTACTACTACTACTACTACTACTACTACTTCTACTACTTCTACTACTACCACTACTACTACTACTACCTAACTAAAACTGAAACCTTACTCAGACTTAGAGGAAATATTAGAGATTAGATTAAATTAGATTAAGAGATTAGGGAGAGAGAGAAAGAGGAACAGGAAGGAAACGGAGAGAGAGAGAAAGAGAGACGGAGGGATAAAGGATGCTAGAGGGAGGGAAGAGAGGAGGATGAGAGAGAAAGGAAGAGAACAAGAGGTAAGCGAAGAGCGGAGGAGTGAGCAGGAATAATCGAAATCGGAGAGAGAGAGAGAGAGAGAGAGAGAGAGAGAGAGAGAGAGAGAGAGAGAGAGAGAGAGAGAGAGAGAGAGAGAGAGAGAGAGAGGTATTCAATAAGGCAGACAGACAGTCATGCAGACAGACTTGAGACGGTATAGAAACTCGGAAGGGTGGGAGGGAAAATGAAATGAAAGGACTAGAGGAGGAGGAGGAGGATGAGGAGGAGGGGGAGGTGGAGAGGAAGGAAAACAGAGTAGATAGGGAGGGAGAGGGGGAAAGGGGGTGGAGAGAATGGGGTAAGGGGTGGAGAGAAAGGGAGGAGGGGAGGGTGAAGAGAAGGGGGAAGGGAGTCTGTGCTTTCGGGATCAAGAATCAATAAAGAGAATTCTGGGCACAAAGAACTCTCAAGCAGGTCCCTAAACTCTCCCTCCCTCCCTCTCCCTTCCTCTCCTCCCTCTCTCCTCCCTCCCTCACTCTTCCTCCACCCACACTTTTCCTCTCCCCCTCCGTCGCTCTTCATTCCTCGCTCCCCTCTCACTCTCCCGCACCTCTCCCTCTCTCATTCATTCTTCACCTCCTCATGGAAGCTGATCGTGTTGCTGGCTTGCCTCGTGGACTCCCTGACCTCGCTTCCTCCTCCTCCTCCTCCTTTGACCTCAGTTTTCTGGGTCAGTTTCCTCGCATTCTGACCTCTTGACTTCATTTGCCTCTACGCATGTCCTCTTTTTTTTTCCATATTTCCTCTTTCCTCTTCAATTTATTCCCTCTCTTCCTCCCTCTACTCAGCTCTCTCTCTCTCCCTCTCTCTGACTTCTCCTTTCAATCCCATATGCCAATTAAGTTCATTAGCTTTGATGCCTTAAATTGCTATATAGGTTAAGACTAATTAATACTAATGCTCCCAACCTCCTTCATGGAATATACATCATGTCTTAGTTATCTTAATTTCAGGAGGAATTTAACTCTCTCTCTCTCTCTCTCTCGTTTTCTTCGGTATGTTGTGAGTTTGTTTTAGTTTACCTGTTCATCGTGTTCCTTACTTGCGCGTACCTGCTCTAATTAGTCTCCCAGGTACAGAGAGGACACGAGGGGAGCTGAGGAGAGAGAGAGAGAGAGAGAGAGAGAGAGAGAGAGAGAGAGAGAGAGAGAGAGAGAGAGAGAGAGAGAGAGAGAGAGAGATGGGGGATATTTTTCTAGTCTGAATTTGTTCTTATATTGGTAGTATTGAATTACATGCCCCCCTTCTCTCTCTCTCTCTCTCTCTCTCTCTCTCTCTCTCTCTCTCTCTCTCTCTCTCTCTCTCTCTCTCTCTCTCTCTCTCTCTCAATCTCAATCTCGTTTATCCTCTTAATCTCTTCTACAAATTCCTCTCTTCTAAATATTCAGTGGTGCACCTTTTCTCTCTTTTCTCTCTCTCTCTCTCTCTTAGCAACTCTCTTTTCCCCTCTTGTACCCCTCCTCCCTTCATCTCTCCCTCCTCTCCTTCCCTCCTTTCTCTCCTCTTAATTTTTTTCCAGTCCCCTTTAGTTCTCCCTCTCCCTCTTACCCTCCCTCCTTTCCTCCTCTCTCTCGTCTCTCGCTCACGGTCTCCTTTCCTCCCTCTCCTCTCTCTCTCTCTCTCTCTCTCTCTGTTTCTCTCCTCGCCGCCATACGCTCCCCCATTCAGACACTCAACACAGACAAAGGGACAGCATAACCTCCTTTATTTTACAGCATAATGGTTGCACAGCGCCTCAATACACGCCGACGAAAAAAAAAGTCTAAAAAAAAACCGGGTCAAGTTTGTGCTTCTCTGGGGCTGCTCCTGGTGGGGGCGGGGCGGGGTCACATGGGGCGGGGCGAGGCGTCGGGGTTTTGAAGGGAGTGTGGGAAAAAAGTTGGGGGTTGGTAAAGGACGCTTCGTTTGGTGGGTCTTGGGTACATGGGAAGGAAGGAAAGGGAGGGAAGGGAAGACAGGAATGGTTTTAGAATAAGTTCTGGAGTTTGTGTTGTGGTGTTGGGTGATGGTGTGTTTTGGTGTTGGTGATGTTGCGGGTGTGCTTGTGGTTAGCAGTGGTGTTGGAGTGTTGTGGTAGATGTTGGTGGTAGTGTTGTGGTTGGAAAAAGTGTTGGGGTTGTGTGGTGGGTGCTTGTGGCGGTGGTGTGGTTAGGAGGAGTGCTGTGGATTGATAAGGTATGGTATTGGGAAATTAGGGAAGGTTGTTGTAATTGGTATGAGTAATTGTAATTGTTGGAGTGATATGTTGGAATGCTGTAAGTTATTGTGACTGGAAAGAGTAGTTGGGGTTGATGTACTGTGGTGTTGGGGAGGTTCTTGTCGGAAGTGAGGGGAAGAAATATGAATAAGACACGATTAGAGAGTAGAAAAAGACATGTTAATTATCATATTATTATATTTCGAGGAACAAACAACCATAATGAGATGTAAAAAGTGCGTTGGTGATTTGGGGAAGTGTTAGGGTGATGGGGTGAGGTGCTGAGGAAATTGCTGTGGCAGAGAGGGATGGTGGTGGTACTGTGTGTGTTCTTAATTATTTCCTCTTTTTTTTTTTAGGGATTTTAGGGAATGTTGGTAAAAGGTAATGATTTTAGAAAGAGGATAAGAAAAGAAATTCACTGCTATTTAAGGATATTGTGGATTCTCTCTCTCTCTCTCTCTCTCTCTCTCTCTCTCTCTCTCTCTCTCTCTCTCTCTCTCTCTCTCTCTCTCTCTCTCTCTCTCTCTCTCTCTCTCTCTCTCTCCACTAAATTCAAGAGATCGTGTTATTGGCACCCGGGCTTCTTGTTTTGATGGTAAAATGTATTGTAGCGCGTGGAAGGAGCGTGTGCGGGGCGGATGGGAGTGTGGCAGTGTGGCAGTGCTGTTTGAGCAAGACAAGTTGTGAATCAGGAAAGGAGCAAGAGTGTCAGCAGCAGGCGGCGCGGGAGAGGATCTTGCTAACAGACGGCGGAAACCTGCAAGACTTGAGTGTGTCAGTGTTGAGTGCGTTACTGATTCCTTATTTATTTTTTACATACGAGTACATATATATATACCGCAGTGTTTCTCCTGTCTCTCTCTCTCTCTCCTTTCCCTTAAGACTGTGAACTATATATGTGTTTGCGTTATTTAACCTCATTATATCTTTTGTTAGTGTTGTTGTGTTGTTTTGTTTGATTTTCTTTATTTTTTTCTCTCCCTTTACTCTCGTTACTGATTCCTTCCTCTTGGCTTTTTTTTTCATACCGCAGTGTTTCGTCCGTCTCTGCTTTCCCTTAATACAGTAGTAAATTATGTTATATTATTACGTTATTTACCTTTTGTTAGTGTTATTATTAGCGCTTTATCTCCTTTTATTCTTATTTTTCTCCTCGCATTACTCTCTACTGCAATCTCTCTCTCCTTTACCGTCTCTTTTTTTTCCGTAAAACCGCAAAGTGTATAGATTTTTCTGCATCGCCAAATTTCATCTTCTGTCAATGTTGTGCGTTACTGATCCTCTTTTCGTGTATCTCTCTCCTCTACTGCAATGTCTCGTCCGTCTCTCCTTTCTCCTTAAGACCGCAAATTATTTCTTTACATTATCAAACCTTGTCACATCTGTCAGTGCTGAGTGTGTTGCAAGTTTGCTTGTTATTTTTCCTTTCTTTTCTCCTTTCTTTCCTTTGTTGTAATGTCCTTCTTCTCTATTATCATTCACTCTGCATCTTCTCTCTTTTTGAATCCACCCCACCACATCACATCTTGACAGTATTTAGAGAGTATTTTTTTTTCTCCTTTTCTCTATTTTTCTTCTCCCCTGAACGACAGGTTAGGAATTAATTTAGAGTTAGTTCAAACAGCATCAGTGCAGGGAAGCAATACTAGTGTTAGCAGCATATACAGTCTCCGTGACCGTGTAGGAACATTGATTGTCTTACGAGCTTATCCTGAGGTCGCCTTGAACACACTGCCAAGACAGTAAGATACCCAATTAACAGAGATATAAAGTCATTACAATTATACTTGCACTCTGTTCTCGGCAAGTCATAGATTACCCACACTGCTGCATTTACCCTCCAATGACGTGATCGAGACTAGATAGCCAATGAGAGAGAAGCAGCAAATTAACGCCACGTGCCTGAGTCTCAGTCAGTAATTGGAGTGATTGGAAGTTCAGTAAGACGCGAGGCATCTCATGAGTTCAGGAAAGAGAGAGAGAGAGAGAGAGAGAGAGAGAGAGAGAGAGAGAGAGAGAGAGAGAGAGAGAGAGAGAGAGAGAGAGAGAGAGAGAGAGAGAGAGACTACGAATCCATGTGCAGATAGACTATGAATTCCCCTAGACTATGAATACCTCTGTAGACAAGCTATGAATACCTCACAAGGTTGACTATGAATACCTGTGTAAATGGACCATGAAAACCTCTAGACACTGAACACCTGGGGAGATAATCTATGAATACCTTTAGACTGTGAATACTTCTGGTGGATAAGAAGAAATATAAAGGAATTAATAACTAAAATGTTTGCCCAGACCCGGGATCGAACCGGGGACCTTTAGATCTTCAGTCTAACGCTCTCCCAACTGAGCTATCTAGGCACGTTGTAATGCTGATATGAACTGTATTCCTAACGTAGATTGTTTTCGTAGATAGATGGACAGAAAGAAAGGTTAATAGAAAAAAAAGGGGAACAAAGAAAAGAAGATAGCGAAATAAAAATAAAATAGAAAGGTAGAGATAAAGAAAGATAGAAAGCAAAAGTAAATCTGAAAGAAAGATGGAAAGAAAAGAAAGATAGATTGATGTATAGAAAAAAGAAACCCTTAACCACAATTTAGAACACACACCAAAAAAAGTACCACATTACAAAACCAAAAATAAACACACACTAATAAACACACACACACACACACACACCATAGTCCAATAAAATCAAAACCATGTACTGTAATTACGAAAGCACCGAGAGAGAGAGAGAGAGAGAGAGAGAGAGAGAGAGAGAGAGAGAGAGAGAGAGAGAGAGAGAGAGAGAGAGAGAGAGAGAGAGAGAGCAGCGGCCAAGTTCACGACAAGAGGCCGCTAAACGTGAATAAGCACCCGTAGTAAGGAGGCAGATAAGATTAACACACCCACAGTGCGCCAGAACAAGGCCACTACCTCATCCTGCTAAACTCTGAGCCAACAACACAACTAAATCTACGTTAACTTCCTCCTCCTACAATTTACTCACAGTTAGCAAGTCTGTTTCGCTGTCCCAGTCTCCGCTTTACTCTACTATACACAAAATACATCTTAACATGGGTTATTTGTTAAGAATTCTATAGATGGGCAAAAGTAATTAGGATCCCACTCATTTCATTAACCTCATTTTAGTACAATATATTCTGTCAGCAAATCTGTTTCGCCGTTCCAGTCGTCGCTTAAATATACTACACTCAAACTCAAAAGACATCTTAGCGGGGTATACATGGGTTATTTGTTAAGGATTCTATAGATGGAGGGCAAAGTAATTAGGATCCCCACTGACTTTATTAACATCGCCTTCCTATAATTTACTCTGCTGGAGAGTCTGTTTCGGTGCCCCAGTCTCCGTTTAATTTTGCTATAAAGGCCTGGGTTATTTGTTGTAATCTTCATATATAGGCGAGAGTAATTTGGATTCAACTGACTTTATTAATGTCGTCTTCCTATAGTTTACTGTGTTAGCAAGTCTGTTTCGGTGCTCCTGTCTCCGTACCGTTCCAGTGGTGCAGGGATGGTTTATCTGTTAAAATGTTTATTCATGTGTGGACTGGAGTAATCAGGGTAGCATTGTGTTTGTTATTGTCATACTTTGAAAAAAAAATGATAATAATAGAATGAAAAAAAAATCCTGACGAATTTGTTTCTAAAGTTGTCACTGGTAATTTTAAAGGAGGAATGAATGATAGAAATAATAGTAGTAATGATGATGATAATAAAATGAAAACAACAACAACAACAACAACAACAACCAACAACAACAACAAATATAATCACAGGAAATTGAAAACACCAAAAGGTCACCCACAACCTCACACACACACACACACACACACACACACACACACACACACACACACACACACAAAAAAAAAAAAAAAAACATAATGCTACACTTCAGTACAGCAAGTTCATTTCGGCTTCACAAACCTCCATTCAAGTCAGTACGAGAAGCCAACTCAAAACAGAAGGAAAGAGAGTAAAAAAATAATGAATGAAAAAAAAAGAAAACATTAATCCCTGATACGACTATGACCCGTGATGACCCGAGCCTTGGAGGGAAAGGAAAGGAAGGAGGGTGAGAAGGAAGGGAAAAGGGATAACGGAGGGAGGGACGTAGGGAGGGAGGAGAAATGGGAGGGAATAGAGGTTGTAGATTGCGTGGGGTAAAAAACTAAATACGAAATTTGAGCTCAGGAGAGAGAGAGAGAGAGAGAGAGAGAGAGAGAGAGAGAGAGAGAGAGAGAGAGAGAGAGAGAGAGAGAGAGAGAGAATTTATAAAGAGCGGTAAAAAAAAAATGTCCTTTCTTGAAAAAAAAATATATATACATATTGAGAGATGGGAGAGAAGTAAAGAAGAAAAAATAATAATAATAATGAGTCAAGAAAAAAGGAGAAAACAAGAACAAGAAATGAAAAAAAGAAAGAAAAGGAGGAGTGGTATGAGGATTAGGAAGATAAGAGAAAATTAGAAGAAAAGAAAAAAAAAACATACGAACTGGAGGAAGAGTAAAATAAATAAAGAAAAAAATATAGGAGGCTGAGGAGGAGGATGAGATTCAGGAGTAGTGTAAAGGTGAAGGCGAGAGAGTGAGTGTGTGTCGCCTTCCTGCCAGCAAAACTAATATTGGCTAGGTGTCAGGGAGGCGGCGGGTGCGGCGGGCAGGTGAGGGGCGGGTCAGCGGGGCGGGTCAGGGGTCACCGTCGGGAAATCGATCAGCGGCGGGAGAAAAGTGAGTAAGGAGTAAAGTCCTTGAAATATATTTAAAGTGAGGGAGTCCTGCAGTTTGTATCCAAGACAGTCGAGGGTTGTAAGTACCTGTGTGGTAAAATTGAATGAATAAATAAATAGAGGAATAAATAGATGCATAAGTGAGGATAGGAAGGGAAAAATGGAGAAAAGATATTGAAAAAGGAAGGGAAAAATACTTGTCTTTGGAGTTGTTATAATAATCTATGTATTTTGTATTTGTATATCTATTTGTTGTAGATGTTACGTTTTTTTTTTGTTTCCATTGTTTTAATTTATTACTTCTTATTCATTATACATCATTGATTTCGTATTTGACTTGTGAGATTATTTTCTTATCTATTTTCTCTTTTTTGTTCTAAATATTACGTTTCGCTTTGCTTATATTTATTTTATTATTATTTACTGTACGTTCTTACTAATTCTTGTGGCTCATGAAGTTTCCTCTCTCTCTCTCTCTCTCTCTCTCTCTCTCTCTCTCTCTCTCTCTCTCTCTCTCTCTCTCTCTCTCTCTCTCTCTCTCTCTCTCTCTCTCTCTCTCCCCCCACCACCCCACTCCCACCCCTACCTCCGTCTCTCCCCAGTAGCCAGCATACATACCTTGTCACTCCAAAACCACACCTCGTCCATCTCTTAATACATTTAGTTGCACTAGTTATTTTCTTCCCCGTCGCTGCTCTGGCTCGGGAGTCGTAACATTAATTTTTGCTGCCGCGTGACTGGGTGATGGGTGGGCGAGAACTGTGTCCTAGCGATCCCTGTTTGGCGAGGTGGCGTGGTGTAGCGAGGCGGCGACCACTCAAGCTCCACCTCATGTCACCTGGATTTACGCCTCGCCATAACTAACATGCTTAAGCCACACGAACACGAGGAGACGCAGCGATTATACTTGAGGCCAGGTTTATATTGGCCTGTTTTTAAGGGATCGTTACTTAGAAGGAGTGTGTGTGTGTGTGTGTGTGTGTGTGTGTGTGTGTGTGTGTGCTGGAGGAGTGGGAGGAGGAGATAGAATGCTACTGCTGGTGTGTTAAAGAATGCAAGGCGAGGCTGTAGGAGATGTAACGATAATTCTCAGGTTAAATATATGGTGATTTGTTCTTGGAATGTTATTGAGAAAGATAAAATAACGATAGAAAGTCACTCCTACTTTACTGTTGTGTAGGAGAATATAAGTCAAGTGTATAAGAGATACAGCGATGATTCAAAGGTTAAATAAATATTGAATTGTTCTTAAAATGGATCGTTATTGAGATACATAAAGAAAAATATATACATAAAAAAATATCCTCTGGTGTCGTACAGAAGAATGAAACTAAAGGCCTTGTCTAGGAATGATAATAATATACAAGTTATTAAGGAAAAAAAAAACGCCTAGATAAGTAATGAATAACAGCAACAAGTAAAAAAGAAAAAAAAATCCTTCACCGTGAAGATAAACAAATAAAATAAAAATATACGAAAGATGGAAAAATATACGAAAGATGATGATCCCACAGTCACATATGATCATAAAACTTATTCTTCACACTTAACATTTTCTCCCTGCCAGTTTCCAGGAGTCAGCCCTAACTGAACACCCCAAGCCGGGAATTAATGAAACACGCTCCCTCATCCTCGGGGGAGAGAGTGAGGGAGGAGATTAGGGGGATGTGTGTGAACATATTGGGGTGATTGAGGGGTGCAGGGGAGGAGATGTAGAAAGGACCAAGGAAGGAAGGAAGGAGGAGGAGGAGGAGGAGGAGGAGGAGGAGGAGGAGGAAGAGCAGCATATTGGGGTGATTAGGCTATGAAGGAAGGGAGGAGGGGATGTAGAAAGCACCGAAGAAGGAGGAGGAAGAGGAGGAGACTGGGCTGGCTGAGGGATTGAGTGGGGGAAAGGATGAAAAAAAGACCAAAGGAGAAGAAGGAAGAGAAGGAGGAGATGGAGAAGGAGAAGGAAAAGGACAAGGAAAAAGAGATTAAATTTCAAGACGAGGAAAGACCTTGTGGACATCAGAAAGTTGCAAGAGGGAGAAAGTGACCAAGAGAGAGAGAGAGAGAGAGAGAGAGAGAGAGAGAGAGAGAGAGAGAGAGAGAGAGAGAGAGAGAGAGAATGGGGAAGAGGAGGAGGAGGAAATGTCGTGTAGTGGTGTGGTTATAGGAGAGGAGGACCACTACTGATGACTTCCCATTAGAACATTACTGTCAGGATGGCGTGATGGAGTACTAGAGCCAGTAACCTCCCCTCCTTCCCTCCTTCCTCCCCTTCTTCCTTCTTCTGTCCCCTCCTTCCTTCCCTCCTTCCATCCCTTCTTCCGTCCATTCCTTCGACTCCAAATCTCTTCTCCCAGTCTCGCTATTCTGAAGATTTAATAAGGGGAGGGAAAATGGAGATTAAGATGAAGGAGGAGGAGGAGGAGGAGGAGGAGGAGGAGGAGGAGGAGGAGGAGGAGGAGGACAATGACAACCAGAATGAGAAAGAAGATGAATATAAATAAAAGTGAGAAGGAGGATGATAGATTAGTATTGATATTATGTATTCTGTGTGTGTGTGTGTGTGTGTGTGTGTGTGTGTGTGTGTCTGTTAATCAATGGGGCTCCTTCATCACCAGCACAGGAGGCGGCGCAGTGGACGGCCGGTCATGCTTATTACAGGTCTCACGTACCTTGATACATGTCCCTCCCTGTGTCCCTAATCCTCTTTATTTATCGTCAGCCCGCCTATGTATATCACCCTCACACGTTTGTCCCTGCCCTCACCCCCTAACGGCCCCTCACACTCACTGCTAGCCCTCACTCACACCGTCACCCACATACTAACACACACATACACTAATCTATTTTTTTCCCTTACTCTACATCCACACACTCACACACACTCATACATACACTTCCTCTATATTCCTTGCTTTTTTTTTTCCACTCCAGGACATACACCACACAAATCCGTCCACTTTCTGTTATTCCACATTTATTCCACCTGTACTCCCTCCTTTCTCTAATCCAGAACATATCCCTATTCTCTCTCTCTCTCTCTCTCTCTCTCTCTCTCTCTCTCTCTCTCTCTCTCTCTCTCTCTCTCTCTCTCTCTCTCTCTCTCTCTCTCTCTCTCGTCCCCTCTAATACAGGGTTCTACAAGCACAATCCTCCCATGCACTTTCCCTCCCATTCATTCTACAACCATATACATGAGCGCCCTTCCTTCCTGTAGTTTGTTCTTTACGGTTATTGTCATAGGCACACCTGTAGGCCCCATATGCTCCACACACGTTCACCTGTACCTGTCCTGCGGTGCCTGTCTCGCTCCCTCATGCTCCCTTTCATATAAGCCTTCCATATTCCGTACCTATTTTCCCTTCTTCATGTCCTCTTATTTTTTTTTTTGTTTTGTTTCCCGCACCATATGCCACTACGAATGTCACTGCTCTTTTCCTTCCCTCTCCTTTCCCTCTCCCTCCTCTCCTCGAAATTGACTTTAGGTAGAAGGTAATTTATAACAATATTGAGAAGGAAGATTAAGATGGGTCGTCCTCTACCGTGCCTTGTGTGTGTGTGTGTGTGTGTGTGTGTGTGTGTGTGTGTATGTATGTGTGGGGATTGAAGCCGCGCGGCCGCCATGTTGCCCGGTCCACTCCTCCCCATTAACGTCAAGGTAATGGCCTCTATTTCTCCACCAAATGTATGAGTCTCTCTTCATAAATTATCGCGATGTATCAACTCCGTGTGCAGGGAGGTGTCGGGGGGCGCCGTTCGCTTGTCCTGTGTCGGGGCGGGGCGGGCGGGCGGGATGGGCGGGGCGAGAGAGGCCTGGTTTCGGGGTGTCAGGATATCGGACAGGGGCGGGAAGCTAGAGGGAGGAGTAAGGAAGGTTAGAAAGGTTAGGACAAAGGAAGGTGGGGCGGTAATGAAGGTGGTGTGTGGGACAGGCTCAAAAAGTGTGTACAGGTGAGGTGTCAGCAGGTGAGGTGGTTTCGTGGTAAAAGGAGGAAGGAACAGGTGGTATGGAAGCGTGAAGGAAGAGGGAGGGAGGAAAGGGGTGTGTGGAAAGCAAAAGAAAGTAAAGGGTTGGGATGGGGGAAGAGAAGGGAAGGGAAGTGAGGAAAGGAAAGAAGAGAGAAGGGAACGGGAAGTGTAGGGGAAGGAAAATTAATGGTAGTGTGGAAAGGAAATGGGAAGGAAGGAAAGGGAAAGAGGGAAGGAAAGGAAAAGGGTGCTGTAGCAGAAGGAAGAGGAAGACAAGTGAGGAAAGAGAAGGATTATGGGATTAAATAACATGATTACTTGATTAAGATTATTGTGTGTGTGTGTGTGTGTGTGTGTCTGTGTGTGTGTGTGTGTGTGTGTGTGTGTGTGACAAGTCTTTCTCTTGCAAAATGTGGGTAACAGCTTACAGTAATTGAAAACACAGGTCTCTTAAGTCTATCTCTCCCTCTTCCCCTGTCTCTCTCCCTCCCCTTCACGCCGCCTTCACGCCAGCGAGGAGTGAGAGCAATGGACAAACACTGGCCACGACACACGAAAAAGAAAACAGTCAACATAATAATTCCGACGTAGAG
This sequence comes from Scylla paramamosain, assembly GCF_035594125.1. Taxonomy (NCBI): domain Eukaryota; kingdom Metazoa; phylum Arthropoda; class Malacostraca; order Decapoda; family Portunidae; genus Scylla; species Scylla paramamosain. Next base: position 10,982,783 of record NC_087174.1, read on the forward strand.
TAATTTAATGAACGAATGAAGCGTAAATTTAATGAGAGAGAGAGAGAGAGAGAGAGAGAGAGAGAGAGAGAGAGAGAGAGAGAGAGAGAGAGAGAGAGAGAGAGAGAGATTTATCCCGAAGTGCTGAGAAAATAAAAGATAAAAACGTATAAATATATAAATCAAAATACTACTACTCCTACTTGCAGTTTATATTTAATTAAGATATTCAATTTAACATTTTCCAGCCTTTTTGCTTCATTTGAATTCATGTCCGTCTCCTTTTTTTTTTTTTAATTAATTTCTTTTTTACTGGGAAATCTGAAAGGCAGTTGGTAAAATATTTTGTTTACTCAGCGAAATTAAAGGCTTGGCGGGAATGGGCTTTCGGGAATCGCCGCGCTGGCTGATGAGATTTATGCGCCAATACACCTGTGCTCACCTGTAATCTCTGCCTGGGAATGGTAATAATGAGAATAATACTGGTGCTGCTGCCGCCTAAACCACCACCACCACCATTACCACTACCACTATTACCGGTACTGTACCTTCTCCAGTACCACATTCATCAGTAGTATGATTATTACCGTCACCACCACCACCATAACTACCATCGCCACAAGTACCACTATCATCACCATTACCATTATTACCGCCACTACTACTACTGCCATTACACTTATTCACTTGTATTTGTATTTTTTTTTTTAGTTTTATATTATTATTATGACCAACTACTAGTGCTGCTACTGTTGTTGTTGTTGCTGCTGCTGTTACTGTTGTTGTTGTTGTTGTTGCTGCTGCTGCTGCTGCTGCTGCTGCTGCTGCTGCTGCTGCTGCTGCTGCTGCTGCTGCTGCTGCTGCTGCTGCTGCTGCTGCTGCTGCTACTGCTGCTACTGCTGCTGCTGCTGCTGCTGCTGCTGCTACTGCTGCTGCTGCTGCTGCTGCTGCTGTTGTTGTTGGGGCAGCTGCTGCTGCTGCTGCAGCTGCTGCTACTGCTGCTGTTGCTGTTGGGGATGCTGCTGCTGCTGGGGCTGCTGATGCTAGAGCAACAACAACAACAACAACTACTACTACTACTGGTTCTATTACCACCACCATAATGAGTATTTTAATAACAATAATAATAATAATAGTAATAATAATAATAATTAATAATAATAATAATAGAAATAATGACAAAGTAACAAAAAATAATAATAACAACGTCAACAACAACAACAACAACAACAACAACACAATATAAATGTTTACACCAGTACCATAAATTATAACAACATTAGTCTTCAGGTACACACACACACACACACACACACACACACACACACACACACACACACACACACACACACGGGCAAAACTCCCCAGGCCCAATAATGCATTTAATATGTATGCGAGTAAAACTGATCCTTAATTTGCATAGTAAGTGATTCTGGCAAGGGGGGCGGGATGGATGGGGCGGGGCTGGGCTTGGTGGGATGGGTGGGGTGGGGCAGGGGAGAGTTGGGGTAGGGATCGGGTGGGGCGGGGCAGGCTTGGGCGGGGCGTCTTCCGTCTCCTACGTCACCCTACTTGTGTATACCTGAAGGAGGAAGAGGAGGAGGAGATAAAGGAGGAGGAGGAGGAGTTTCAAGAATATGTCAACTAGGACAGTAAATAAAGCTTCTCCTCGTCCTCCTCCTCCTCCTCCTCCTCCTCCTCCTCCTCCTCCTCCTTCTCCTCCTCCTCCTCCTCCTCCTCCTCCTCCTCCTCCTCTTACTCATCTTTCCTCCATTTTTATTCAACATTTTTAAGTTCATTCCCCAATATCACACTACAGTCGATTATGATTTTTTTTTCTTATGCACTTTTACTCCCACATTTTTCTTCTTAATCTCTATGCATCGGGAGAGGAGGAGGGAGGGAGGGAGGGAGGGATGGAGGAGTGTTAGGTGGCAGTGTCTATTTCCTTGTTTTGATTGGAAGTTGTCTGTGTGAGGGGGAGTGTTGTTGTGATCGGTGGCAAGACTTGTGTTGTGGTGTTTTTGGTGTGTCTTTCTCTCCTCCTGAAGCGGATCTCGTGTTTTATTTTGTGTTGCTTGCTTGTGTTCGTTTTGATTTTTCTATGTCCTTTTATTTATTTTTATAGATGTTTTTTGTTTCTTGTGTTTATTTCCTTTTTTTTTTTTCTAGGAGTGTTTGGTTTTGTACTTTAGGTTTTATTTATATTAGTGTAGTTTTTCTCTTCCTTTTTTTTTCAGTTTGCTAACGTTTTCTCACCTTACTTTTTTTTTTTTTTTGATATTGGACTGTTTCTTGTACTCTCGTTTTTCTCTCTTTAATCATCTGTTTCGTGATTTGTAGCTCTTCGGACAGATTTTCATGTTGAAAATAACACTTTGTGCCCATCTTCATGCCTCTGTCAGTTCGTTTAATTATTGTTTGTTTCTCCCCGTTTGTAGTAAGTAAAGATGTATGTAACGCTCTCTCTCTCTCTCTCTCTCTCTCTCTCTCTCTCTCTCTCTCTCTCTCTCTCTCTCTCTCTCTCTCTCTCTCTCTCTCTCTCTCGTATCCTTCCTGTTTCTTTTACTTTTTTTCACTCAGATAACCGAGTCTTTGTCCTCAAGACGCGAGGAAAAGACGAAAAATAATGAAACTTCGATCTAATATTGAAAAAAAAGTTCCGGAAGAGGAAAAGGACGAAGGAGGGAGAAAGAGGGGCAGCGGGGAAAGGGAGGAGAAGGATGGGAAATAGAGATGGAGGGAGAAACAGAGGAACAGAGGGAAAGAGAAGGAGTAAAGATTGTGTTGTAGGAGAGGAACAGATTATGGAAGCGCTAAAGACAAAAAAAAAATCAAGAAGAAAAATGAAGATAAGAATAAAAAGGAGGAGGAGGAGGAATAGAATAAAGAAAATAAGAAATAAAATACTAGAAATCCACTGAAATAGAAGTAACAGCAAGATATATGAAAATATAATAAAAGAGGAAATAAGGAAGGAGAATAGATAGATAAGGAAAAAAGAATACGAGGAAGATGCTGAAAATAAGACTAACAGCGAGACGTGAAAGAAGAAAGGAGGTGGTGAGGAGAGGCCAGAGGGAAGGCTGGGGGAAGCGGTGGGTGACGAGAAGCTGCCTAGTGGGGATGCGAGAAACGGAGAGCCAGGCTGGGGCTGAGTCTGGGAAATAGTAAACATTGTGTGTGTACCGTGCGTGACGCGGAGGGTGGGGCTGACACACACACACACACACACACACACACACACACACACACACACACACACACACACACACACACACACACACACACAGGTCAGTCTTAATCGCCACAGTTGTAGTTGTATTAAATGAAAGGCAAGAAAAAAACAAGGGAGGGGAAAAGAAAAATTACATTTCCTGGGATATGCGAGTAAAAGCGTAAAAAAAAGGCACAGGATTTTACAATTTGTGTGAAAGATGTTTTTTTCCCTTTTTTATTTTTTTTATTTATTTATCTATTATTATTATTATTATTATTATTTTTTTACATTTTTCAATTTGTGTCATTTCATCGCTTGCCCTTTACAGTATCGTGTTTCGTACGTGATTCCTTCCTGTTTTCTTCTCCTTCCTTTTCTCCTTCCTTTATCAACGTCTTCTTTATTACCCTTCTTTCTTTTCTCCTTCATTTCTTCCTCTTCCTTTTTTTTTTTTTTACCTTTATCAACCAATTTTGAGTTTCCTTCTCTTTCTCTTTCCTCTATCAACCCTTTCTTTTTCCCCTTCTACACTCTCCTTTCTCTTCCTCCACATCTCTCTCACCCCCCTTTCGTTCTCTCCGTTCTTTCTCTCCCCTTCCTTCTTTCCTTCGTATTTCTCATTTCCTTTCATTTTTCCCCTTGTTAATTAATTTTCGTTCTTAATTCAGCTCCCCATTTCTTTCCTGCTTCCACTATTATCGTCATTATCCTTCATACTTCTTTCTAATTATTCTTTTCTATTATTCCTTCTCCTCCTTTCCATTCTTAGTCTTAATTTCTCCCTCTGCTAATCTCTCTCTTGATATATTTTTTCCATTTATCTTGCTTTTTGTGCCTCCCCCACGCACTCTCTCTCTCTCTCTCTCTCTCTCTCTCTCTCTCTCTCTCTCTCTCTCTCTCTCTCTCTCTCTCTCTCTCTCTCTCTCTCTCTCTCTCTCTCTCTCTCTCTCTCTCTCTCTCTCTCGTTTTCTTTCTTTGTCTTTCTAATTTATATCTTTCTTTCGTTATTTCCTTCTTACTTTTCTTTTTCCTCCTCTCTTTCTAACTTTCCTCTTTCTTCCTTTTTCTCGTTGTCTTGCTTTCCTTATCTTTGTAACATATCTATTTTTCCTTTTTTCTTTCTTTCTTTGTTTTTCTTTTTTTCTATTTATCTTTCTTTCGAATTTCTCTCTTTCTTGTCTCTCTCTTTCTTTCTTTTCTTCTTTCTTTCCTTATTTTTTTTCTTGTTTCTCTCTCTCTCTCTCTCTCTCTCTCTCTCTCTCTCTCTCTCTCTCTCTCTCTCTCTCTCTCTCTCTCTCTCTCTCTCTCTCTCTCTCTCTCTCTCTCTCTCTCGTGCTGTAAATAATCTGGAACATCTGAATTTCAATACGGAATTCCCCACTACATAATTCTCTTTAATTCTTCTACGCGATATAATCCAAAAAGGGAAAAAAATATCTTGTTAACATGCAAATCTGAAATTGTACCTGATAGATTTCACCTTTTTTACGTGTTTCATTTTTTCTTACCTGTAATCTAGACAGAGAGAGAGAGAGAGAGAGAGAGAGAGAGAGAGAGAGAGAGAGAGAGAGAGAGAGAGAGAGAGTTGGGGGAGACTGATTGACTTAGCTGCGTTTCACTAAAGTTGATGACAAATTTGACACATGTTTCTCTCTCTCTCTCTCTCTCTCTCTCTCTCTCTCTCTCTCTCTCTCTCTCTCTCTCTCTCTCTCTCTCTCTCTCTCTCTCTCTGACGTATCATCCTAGAAAACCAGGAAAATCTCGCTTTATTTTTCCCTTTATTTATTTTTTTTTACGAGAGAAGTAAATAAAAAAAAATGTACGTGCTTGTAATTCTAATACGCGAACGATTTAACGTCCCACATACCAATATATGTCACTTTAACGTTAACCCTTTCACTGCCATGTTCATTTTTTTGGTATTGACAACCTTGTAATAAATGGTTTGGATGGACATAAAAAAAAAAAAGAAGTTAATTTTATCTTTGCTAAGTTATACAAGTAAGCTTTTAAGACACAGTAATCCCCCCCAAAAAAAAAGAAAAAATAAGACTTAATGTTTATACACAGGTGAATCTGGGAAAGGCTGACTGGTAGCGGTTAGAGTCATGGTAGCGGTTAGAATCAGAAATAAATAAAATCAAAATAACGCGGTACTTGGTGGTTTTAGTTCATTTTTGCGTCATCTTGCACACTTTACGGTATATCTGTTCCTCCAGAGTCACGCTAATAAATCTATAATTAAGGCAGAGCTGAGTGAAAAGATAGATTATTGTGAAGGCTTCCTGGAAACGTGAGACGAGAGAGAGAGAGAGAGAGAGAGAGAGAGAGAGAGAGAGAGAGAGAGAGAGAGAGAGAGAGAGAGAGAGAGAGAGAGAGAGAGAGAGAGAGAGAGAGAGAGAGAGAGAGAGAGAGAGAGAGAGAGATAATTAGAAAATATGCGTGAAAGGAAAACTATACTAAACATTACTTTCGTGCTAAACAAATAAACATTACCGAAGAGCGATACGTTGAAGGGAAAGGCAAGGAAAGACATGCCAGTAGTAATGGAAGGGGAAGGAATGGGGACGAGAGGGAAGGGAGAGAGGGAACGGAGAGAGGGAGGGAGGGAGGGAACAAAGGCCGGGAAATCAATCAGCAATTTGAGGAGTTTCCGCAAGTCTGTAATTTTTTCCTCTGGGTTTTCATCTCCTCTTGATGTCGAAGAGTAATTTGGAACAGGACAGGAGTGAGAGGAGGAGGAGGAGGAGGAGGAGGAGGAGGAGGAGGAGGAGGAGGAGGAGGAGGAGGAGAAGTAGGAGGAGGGGGGAATGAAGAGGAGGAGGGTAGGATTAATATCAAATAATAACACATTAAAACCACTGAAATAGACGATGGAAGTGAATGAAAGAGAGAACAGAAGAATAATAAAGAACTTGGGAATTGTAGTAATGTGAGAAAGGGTAAAGAGTAACAGAACAAGTAATGGAAGGATGACAGTCGCTGCGTTGCTTGGAGAACACGAGACAAAATAACACACTAAAAGCACTGAAATACGCAATGGAAGTGAATGAAGGAGAGAAAACAATAGGGAAGGAATTTTGGGGGTTGGCAGGAATATGAGAAAGCATAAAACGTGACAAAACTAATACGGCAGGAACACTAAAGTCACTACATTGCTTAGAGAACACGAGAGAGGCAAAATAATGCGCCCGTCACCAGTTAATCTCTTTTACCTTTGAAGAATACGAGAAGGGTCAAAGCGTAAATAAAAACTACTTGATAACAAACTTTCATTGAACTGCTTAGAGAACACAAGAGAGGGAAAATAATATGACCACCACCAGCTAATCTCTTTTACTCATGAAGAATACGAGGAAAGATGAACCGTAAACAAAACCGGCAAGGAAGAGACAGTCACTGCATTGGTTAGAGAACACGAGAGGTAAAATAACACAGCGGCCACCAGTTAATCTCTTTTACTCTTGAAAAATGTAAAAACTGAGGAGACTTTCGTGGTAAGGCTCTCCGCGCTGCCCTTCTTTGTCGGGGTATGAGTTGAGTCCTCCCCTGAAGCCTCCCGGGGCGTTGAGGGGGCGCGTACCCCTCCATGGAGCGTTCCTGCTATTTCTAATCCTCTTTCCCTTTCCAGCATCTTTTCTATTAGTCTCTTATTCCGGTATATCTCCGCCTGTTTCGCCACATCCATCTCGGCTTTCCGCCACCGCTCCCTGGTCGCCTCCGTCTCCTCCCTCACCTCTTGCCCCGCCTCCGAGAAAGCGCGCCCGACAATGTACATGTAGAGGGAGATTATCAGCAGGTCCAGTCCGGCCATTTTTTGATAGTTTGGACTCAAAAATAAATGCGAAATTGAAAACTATAACTAAAGACACGTTAATTAATCAGTTATGTCAACAACAAACACCACAACAACTACCAGCACCACCACCACCACTACAACATCCCCCATAACTACGTTCACCACCACCACCACAGCAACAAACAGCGAACAAATCCAGCCATTAACACTAACAAACAAACAAACCACCACAAAACTACCACATGTCTCCACCAAAACACTACACTAACACCAAAACAAACCCGCCCCTTAGCCACGCCCCTTAGCCACGCCCCTTAGCCACGCCCCTTAACCTGAATACCATTACCTGTCCTTACCTCCCTTTTGATCCCCTTATCCTTCTTTATCCACTTTCCCCTTCTCTGCATCGCTTCCTTGCATCTCCTCCTTACCGCCCTTCCCTTCAACCCCTTCCCCTTCCCTTCCTTCTCGCCTCCCTTGGACAAACTTCTAAGGCGTCAAACTTCAGTAAGTGGCGTTCCAAGTGAATAGGCAGTTATCGTGTTTCCTGAGCTGCGGCGAGGGAAGTTTACCGTGTGTTTTGCATTTTATAAAGGTGCAGGAGGAGGAGGAGGAGGAGGAGGAGGAGGAGGTGCTGGTAAACTTGAATCATTGCAACTTCTTTTTCTTGCTCGTTTTCTTTCTCATTTTCTCTTTTTTTTTCGTTTGTTATTTTGGACGAGTTTGTTTTTTTCTTTTTCTTATGTTTCATTTATCTTGTCGATATGTTCCTTTATCATCTTCCTTCTTTTTTACCTCGTCTTCTTTCTCCTTCTCCTCCTCCTCCTCCTCCTCCTCCTCCTCCTCCTCCTCCTCCTCCTCCTCCTTCTCCTTGGTGTGTAAAGATGGACGAAAGGGAGAAGATAGTTGATAAATAAAAAGAAGAGAGAAAAGAAGGAAAAATGGAAAAATTTGAAGAAAGAGGGAGGAGGAGGAGGAGGAGGAGGAGAAGGAGGAGGAGGAGGAAGGAGGAGGAGAGACAGGAAAGGGAGGAGCTAAGGGTCATTTTCAAGCAACTTTGGCCGTGAATTTGGTTTCCGTGACGTTGCTGCCCCATCGTGTTCCTGGCCCCACGCCGAGAGAGAGAGAGAGAGAGAGAGAGAGAGAGAGAGAGAGAGAGAGAGAGAGAGAGAGAGAGAGAGACAGAGAGAGAGAGAGAGATGTCGCAGATTAATACCATTTTTTTTTATCATTTTGATTATGAAACACTCTCTTCTTTGTCATCATCATTATCATTCTTAACACCACCAAATTTTATTCTTACTTAACACATTCGAAGTTGAAATTTGCCTTTAGGTTTGATGAAAAAGGCAGAATAATTACTCTCCTTAGTTATTATCATCGCTATCATCATCATCATCATTATTATCATTATTATTATCACTATCAAATTTCATTCTCACTTAAGCCACTAAAAGTTGAAATTCATGTTTTTGGTTTGACGAAAATGTAGTAATAGAACTTAATTACGTGTGTGTGTGTGTGTGTGTGTGTTTATATATAGGAGCGTTGGTTGTGGGCAGTTGTGTGAGTCTATAGGTATAGCAGCGGTGTGTGTGTGTAGAAATGTGTGCGTCTGTGTTTGTGTGTACGTGTGTGTGTACGTGTGAGTGTTTGTGTTACGTGCCCAGAAGAGTCCTGACCTAAACCTCCCGTCCTTCTCCTCCTCCTCCTCCTGCTCCTTCTCCTCCTCCTCCTCCTCCTCCTCCTCCTCCTCCTCCTCCTCCTCCTCCTCCAATCCGTGCTCCGTCCACACTCATTCTCCTTGCTCCTCACCCTAACCTCCTCCTCCTCCTCCTCCTCCTCCTCCTCCTCCTCCTCCTCCACCACCACCCCTGAAACTAGCACACTGACTTTCCCTAAGATTCCTGAAAACAACTAACACGAGAAACCAAAACGGGAAAAACTATCTTACCAACCCTTAACTTAAAGACCGAATCTCCGTAACTTCTCAGAGGATTACGGATGACAGGGAGGCGGGAGGGTGAAGGGAGCGATCAGGCGGGGAAAGAGATCAATTAGGGTCTTGAATGGTACCGATAAGGGGGCTGATTAAGAAAAGGAGAGTAATCTATGCAGAGGTCCCTCCAGTAGACGTCTGGTGTCTAACGGCCTATGGAACCTTCGCTACGGACCCCAATGCTCTCCTGGCGTCTCCTGCAGCAGCGTCAGGAGGCAGGAGAGTATTGGAAGGCATAAGCAGACTGTCTAGTCTTCTGAAACGCTTTGCTCTCTCACGATCACTATTTTTAAAGGCTACAAAGGTGATTAGCCGGATTCTCAAGAGTGTCTCCCCTGTTATAGGTGTAGAAATCTTGTTAATCTATGACTAGAATCATAAAATCACCCTCATAAACCGGTGTAACTTCAACTAGAATCTTTTTAAAAATAGTGGGTGTCGCGCAGAAGTGTTTCAGAATACTGACCATAAACCAGAGCATGATAAGATGAGGAAGAGGAATTTAGAAGGAATTAAAGGGGAATATTACTTTGTTTTTTTAAGAGGCGTGAAAAGAGACAAAGGAATGAAAAGGGAAAGGAGGGGAAAGGAAGGAAAGAGAAGGGAAAAGGGAAAAAATGTTGAAGGTAAGAAAAGACATGAACAGGAAGAAAAGGAAAGGGAGATAAAGAAAAGGGGAGAATGGTGGAGATAGGAAAGAAAACGAGACAGTGAGTGGAAAGAAAGAGACAAGGATAGCAGGGAAAAGAAAAAAAAATAGGTTAAAAAGGGCGTTGAGTAAGAAGCAAATGAAAAAGAGAGAGAGGAAGAGGGAAAGAAAGTAGAATGTAAGAAAGAAAAGGACAATAAATAGGAAGGAAAGGGAAGGGAAAGAAAAGGTAAATGGAAGGAAATCAGGAGGCAGGAGGAGGGAAGTGGGAAGAATTAGTGTCCTTAAACCCTTGAATGAAACACGTGATTTGAGAGGAGAGAGAGAGAGAGAGAGAGAGAGAGAGAGAGAGAGAGAGAGAGAGAGAGAGAGAGGCACAAAGGAAGAGGACAAACAGGCATCAGGCGGACAGATGGTCGTGGATTAAGAGGCGGAAATAAACAGTGTGACTCTCCCCTCTCCCCCTCTCTCTCCCTCTCCCTCTCCCTCTCCGTCCTCTCCCTCCTACTCCTCCTCCTCCCTCCCCCCTCTCTCACTAATCTTATTCACGTCTTCTAAGTCTATTCCCCTTTCCTGATTCTCTCTCTCTCTCTCTCTCTCTCTCTCTCTCTCTCTCTCTCTCTCTCTCTCTCTCTCTCTCTCTCTCATTTTTTTTTCACTATTTTATACAACTTTATTATACTTTTGATTTTCTCTCTATTTTCCCTTTTTTCCCCTTCTCTTATCATTCCCTTCGGTTACATTTATTTTCCTCCCTATATTTTCTTCCTTTTCCCCTTCTTTCCTTCGTTCCTCCTAAGGTGTCAAGGAGGTAAATTTTTCGAGAGAGAGAGAGAGAGAGAGAGAGAGAGAGAGAGAGAGAGAGAGAGAGAGAGAGAGAGAGAGAGAGAGAGAGAGAGAGAGAGAGAGAGAGAGAGAGAGAGGGAATCGTTCATTCATACAATCACACTATCACACAAGCAGATGATGATAATACTAACTGTCCCCGTGACCTAGCTTGAGTTAACAAAGCCACAATGACCTTGGACGAGGCACAGGTCACGTCATCAGCTCATGAGTCGAGCAAACCACAGTCACTCTACACTCGCACACGTCTTAATCAGTCGATATTCATACCAGCCAGCCTGCATCTCCCCACTGGAGTACTTAAACCCCTTGAAACCACTGATAACCCTTTCTATACGTGACCATAAGATCGAGATTCCCTTTACTCTCTCGGTTATATATGTCCTTTTCGCCCACCACAGGACAGCGGATGTATAATTCTCCGTAGCCACTGGAAGTCACGGATGTCACAAATCTTCGATCGATACACATTTTTTAAGCTTAGAGAGGAGCCTTATGGGGGAAGCTAAGAGGGATCCAGTCTTACCGCTTCATCCTGGCTTCACCGTCCCTAGTCTCTCGTACCCTTAGCATGCAGGGTCTCTAGTCTAGCACACCCCTTCCCTTCCATCCCTTCCGCTATCCAAAGCCAATTGAAAGGACACTAAAATCTGTGGGTGATATGAATGAGGTTTTCCCGAGAAGCAGCTGCCCCTGGAATAGCTGGTGAAGAGGCGAGTGAGAGGGAGAGGGAGAGGGGCAGAGGAAGAGGGCTAGTCAGGGCTCCAATCAAGGGAATTAAGGGAGGTATTGGGTTTCATTCATTTTAATGTTGAAATAATAGGATCATTTTATTATGGTCTCAACGGCTGCAGGTGAGGCTGAGAGTGGGAAGGGAGAGGAAGAGAAAGAATGCACGGGAAGGGAGGAAATGAAGAGTGACATTGGAGAGGCCTATGGAAATGCATGAGGACAAATGAGAGGCATGAGGAGGAGGTAGTGGAGGTTTAGAAGGATAAAGACAACTGGGTGATCTCTTTCTTACTCTCTCAATGCCTCACCTCTTCCTCATCTCCCCAACTCTCCAGGTCACGACAGAAAGATCTTTGTGACTCGGCGGAGAGAGAGAGAGAGAGAGAGAGAGAGAGAGAGAGAGAGAGAGAGAGAGAGAGAGAGAGAGAGAGAGAGAGAGAGAGAGAGAGAGAGCACCTATATAAAAGCCACAAGTAAATATCAAATATCACATCAACTACACCTGTTCTTTTTGAGTCTCACATTTCCCACCACTCAAAAAGCCAAAGAAAAAAGTAAAAATGAAGGAAGAGGCCTTTCCTTTTCTTTCCTTTCTTTTCCCCAACATTTTTCCCACCATTTGTTCCTTACCTCTCCTCTCTCCACTACACCCCATCCACATTTTTTTCCACCTCTCTCTTGCTCTCACTCTCTCGCTCACACAGCCTTCAGACAACATCAATAGCGTTCATCAGTTCCGTGAATGGACGCAGGATGGATCAGACGTCATTCAAAATCATTTTCGCAAACGCTAATTATACCTGACGCGTCCCCACAGTCCCAGCGCTGCCTTGGCCGACCGTGGGACCTCGCGTGGGACCTTGCGTGAGTACTGCCGCCTGCCTCCCCGTGCCTCCCGCTGCGGGCCGAGGGGAGCAAAGGGCGTCAGGTAGAGAGGCAAGGGCAGGGAGAGGCAGGATAAAGACCTGACGAACGAGAAGACAGACTGATTGAATGACAGACAGACAAGAGAGGGAGGAAAAAATATATATTAGGTTTGAACTAAAAGACTGCTGGAGTTGACTGGAGAGAGAGAGAGAGAGAGAGAGAGAGAGAGAGAGAGAGAGAGAGAGAGAGAGAGAGAGAGAGAGAGAGAGATCTGGGACGAACTAAAATGACAGGAAATTAAATGACACACGGAGAAAAAGAGAGAAGAAAAAAAAATAAATGTGAAATTCAAGAAGTAATAAGAAAAAAAAAATATTAAGACATGAAAAGAAATACGAGGAATAAAGATAGTAAATGGAAAAAGAAAAAAAAAAAAAAACAAAAGCCGTGGAACCGGAAAAGAGGATTAAGAAAAACACCAATAAATATAAAATAAGAGAGGGAGAGAGAGAGATAGAGAGAAGAAAGATAGAAGAGTTAATAAACCATAAACGAAAAAAAAGAAAAAAGATAAAATCGAAAGATGAGAAGATTGTCGGAAAAATAGTGAGAGAAAGGGAAGAAGAGATGAAATGTGAGAATAAAAGAAAGGACGAGGAAGAGGAGGAGGAGAAAAAGAAATAGAAAAGGCACGGAAAGGTAGACGGAACACAGGAACAGATGAATGGAGAGATATGAATGAGTTAATAACGGTGGAAGAAAGGAGGAGGAGGAGGAGGAGGAGGAGAAGGAGGAGGAGGAGGAAAGGAATGAAAGGGACGATGAAAATAATAAATCAAAGAAGGAAAGAGACCAAGTTAATAAAGTTAATAAAGAAAGTGAATAGCCACCTACCCCTTTGTGCTCTCTCTCTCTCTCTCTCTCTCTCTCTCTCTCTCTCTCTCTCTCTCTCTCTCTCTCTCTCTCTCTCTCTCTCTCCCCCTGTATTAATATTGTGTTGCTTTATGTAGTTTACGACAAAGGAAGGAGAGAGAGAGAGAGAGAGAGAGAGAGAGAGAGAGAGAGAGAGAGAGAGAGAGAGAGAGAGAGAGAGAGAGAGAGAGAGAGAGAGAGAGAGAGAGAGAGAGAGAGAGAGAGAGAGAGAGAGAGAGAGAGAGAGAGAGAGGCAGGTAAAGTGGATGGTTTTGTTTACTATTTGCCTTCCTAAGTGTCAGCCGCCCGTCAGGTGAGGCTTCGGGAGAGGAGGAGGAGGAGGAGGAGGAGGAGGAGGAGAAGGTGGGGGAGGAGGAGAAGATGGGGGAGAGGGACAACACAGCGTAAACAGATAAGAAGACTGAGTTATGTAGTGATTTTCCTTTTTCCTCCTCCTCCTCCTCCTCCTCCTCCTCCTCCTCTTCCTTCTCCGTTCTACATTTGTCATTTCTCCCTGACATTTTCTCCACTTCTTAATTAGAGACGTCGCAGTGAGCGTTTTGATACCAGATAGCGCCAGAATTTTTAATTCTCGCCGGAAAATAAATACTTTTTGGGGCAAGGTTTTACAAGCTTACAAAGGTGTATCGTTGCACAGTAATGCGTCTGAATTTTAAGTCAATTAATTTCGTGATAACTGACAGCACATGACATTGTTTGAGCCTCTATTCATAATTTCAGATGATATTCTTAAAAGAGCCTATAAGTGTATCAAGGCAGGCAATCTGTAATTTTCTGTTGACCTCAATGGAAGTATACTAATATATACTTGCATTTTCATGTACTAAACAACAGGCAAATCCATTTAATGTAAAGAAAATATAATTTTGTATCAGAGACTTCATTTTTGCGGTACGATCACTATCCTCGGGTACTTGGGCAGCGAGCAAACCAAAACACAGGACCACGCTTACTCGACTACCCTGCACAATGGTTACATCACCGCCACAATCATGGACTACAGCGGAATTAAGAAAATTCCTGAAAGAACGAGCTATACCCTATTCTGGATATAGTAAAGCAAAGTAAAGGCCTTTGTATCGGCAGAACTGAGAGGCTATTGTTTACACTTTACACTCCTTCCTAAGGCGCGCGGCGCTTTCTTTAACTGCAGAATCATGATCAAGATAAGTACGTCGTACGTCCGCCACCGGTGCTGTTCTTTTTTTATTTCACTGATTTCATATACAGGACGTGTCAGTGATATCTGATATTTTTCAACATTCCCAGATAAAATGCACAAGCCGAAATCAACATCCTTTTATTTTTACTGTTCATACTTACTTAAAACAAAATAATTACCTATTTTTAGTTTTATCTTATAATTCAATTAACAAAGCCTTATCATACACCAGTAAGTATGAATATTAATATTAAGGGTTATTTTTTTTAATTTTTAGATACACTTGTGCAGCAATTCATGCTGTACTTTTCCTGCACATCGATTTCAAATTTAGCTAAGACACCCCTTTGCCCCAGGAAATCGGAGACAATTAAAAATGCTGGCGCTGATAGGTATCTACCAGCCTCACTGCGACGTCTCTAATTGCATCCACCTCCTTTTCTTTCCTTCTTCCTCCTCTCACTCCACCTCTCCTGTTCTTCCTCCTCCTCTTCCTTCTCCCTCATCCTGCATCCCACTTCCTAACGCGAGACTTTCTCTCCCTCACTCCCTTCCACTCCTCTTCCAAAAATGTATACTTATTACCTCCCTTTTCCATTTTCCTCCCTTTTCTAATACCTCTTCTCTCTCCCATAATTCACCCTTATTTCTATTACTCCCATTTCCCTCTTAGAATACGTTAGGTTAGGTAGTTTTCTCTCTCTCTCTCTCTCTCTCTCTCTCTCTCTCTCTCTCTCTCTCTCTCTCTCTCTCTCTCTCTCTCTCTCTCTCTCTCTCTCTTGCTTTGTAATGGTACTCAATTCCCTTACTATGGATTCTGATTCCCCTTCTCACTCTTTCTCCCGTCTCTTTCTCCCGTCTCTCTCTCTCTCTCTCTCTCTCTCTCTCTCTCTCTCTCTCTCTCTCTCTCTCTCTCTCTCTCTCTCTCTCTCTCTCACATGATCCAGCTGTGTTTGATTTTTTCTCTCTCTCTCTCTCTCTCTCTCTCTCTCTCTCTCTCTCTCTCTCTCTCTCTCTCTCTCTCTCTCTCTCTCTCTCTCTCTCTCTCTCTCTCTCTCTCTCTCTCTCTCTTCCCCCATATTTGCTCGTTCCCTTTTCTTGCTACTTTTTTGCGTTTTCTAATTAAGTCTCTCTCTCTCTCTCTCTCTCTCTCTCTCTCTCTCTCTCTCTCTCTCTCTCTCTCTCTCTCTCTCTCTCTCTCTCTCTCTCTGGACCTAATATTTTCCTTACTCTCTCTCTCTCTCTCTCTCTCTTCCCCTTCCTTTCTTGCCACAATTCTCCTCCCCCTTCTCCTCACTTTCCCATCACTCTTACCCTTCTCCCTTCCCTCACCATTTCCCTCACTCTTTCCCAAACCTTTCTGATTCTCCCTTTGCCGCTCACTCTTCCCTTCACTCCTCCCCTCAATATACAATTCAACTCTTCCTATTCCCCTCACTCCTCTCCCTTCTATCCCTTCTCCTTTTCCTCCCCAACACTTGGCCCCTTCCTCTTCCTCTTCTCACACTCCCCTCACCCTTCCCCTCACCCCGTCTCATCCCCAACACCTGACATCATCCAAACCATTTCCTCCCCTCTCTAAAAGCACTCTCAGGACTTCCCCTCCCTTTTCCTAGCAAATTTTCCTTCATTTTCCCTCTCCCCTCACTGAATTACTCCCTATTCTTGGCAGATTTCCCCTCACTCTTTCCCTCTCTCTTCCATATTCCTGGCAGATTTCCCTTCACTCTCTCCCTTTTCTTTCTCTACTCCTGGCAGATTTCCCCTCACTCTCTTCCTCTCCCTTCCTTATTCCTGGCAGATTTCCCCTCACTCTCCCTCTCCCCTCTCCCACTGTTTGCCGCCCTGGGAGAGGAAACTAGGGGTCCCTTAGGTCATTTTCTGTCGATTCATACAGACCCTGAACAATTTTCTATTTCCCTAACTTTCTCACTCCCCAAGGACTCCCCCCACTCACGCCCCCTACTCCTCACCCCTCACTTCCCCACAACAACCAAGCTCCCCAATTCTTCTTCTTTTCCTTCTCCCTATTCTCTTTTATTGTGTGTGTGTGTGTGTGTGTGTGTGTGTGTGTGTGTGTGTGTGTGTGTGTGTGTGTGAATGATTTGGAATTCATAGGTGTCACTTACTTTTTTCTTTCTTTTTCTTTCTTTCTTTCTTTCTTTCTTGCTTTCTATGTCTCATTTGGTACGTTTTTTTTTTTTTTTGCATATTTTGTAATTTGCATCTTCTTTTTTTCTTTATCTGTCAGTCTGTCAATCTTTCTGTCTATCAAGTCTCTCTCTCTCTCTCTCTCTCTCTCTCTCTCTCTCTCTCTCTCTCTCTCTCTCTCTCTCTCTCTCTCTCTCTCTCTCTCGTTGGTTTTTCCTTCCTTCCTCCCAATTTTATTTCTTTCCACCTCATTTCTCTCACTCGTGGGAACATTTTTATTCCCGTCTCTCCTTCCACGCATTGTCTTAACTTACTTTTAGCCTTCAACTCTCTCTCTCTCTCTCTCTCTCTCTCTCTCTCTCTCTCTCTCTCTCTCTCTCTCTCTCTCTCTCTCTCTCTGGAAAATACCGAAAAATGAGAGAGAGAGAGAGAGAGAGAGAGAGAGAGAGAGAGAGAGAGAGAGAGAGAGAGAGAGAGAGGAAAACAGAAAACAGAAAAAACGAAAAGATATAATTAGAGATTGAAGAGAAAGTAGTGAAAAAAATACAAGTAACTCATCCAGAGAGAGAGAGAGAGAGAGAGAGAGAGAGAGAGAGAGAGAGAGAGAGAGAGAGAGAGAGAGAGAGAGAGAGGCAGGTCCCAGCTATCAGAATTCTGCTCTCTCCGCCAGAAATCTAATTACACAGCTAATCACTGTCAAATGGAGTGTTAAATCACGCCACGCTTACCTGGAAGGGCGGGGAAGGAGAGTGAGAGGGAGAGGGAGAGAGAGAGAGGCAGGCTGCAAGAGGAGAGACCAAGGGAGAGTAAGAGAAACGGAGACTATAGGGGAAAGGAAGGGTTGAGGAAGAGTAAGAGGAGTGAGGGAGGGAAAAGAGGAAATCTGTAAGGGAAAGGAAGGACTGTGAAAGGAGGAAAGAAGGGAGAAAAAGAATGACGGAAGGTGCAAGGGAAGGAGGGAGCAAGGGAGATAAAGACTGCAAGGGAAAGAAAGAAAAGAATAATGAGGAGGAAAAGTACAGGAGCTAGGAAAAGGAAGAAGGAAGGTGGAAGGGAGAGAAAGGAGGTAGGAAGAAGAGACCAAGTGGAGGGTATGAAGAAGGGAGATGGAAAGCAAGGTGTCTGTAAAGGAAAGGAAGGAGGAAGGAAGGAAGTAAGGAAGGGAGAGAAAGAGAGAGAGGCTGTGGGAGAAGGAAAGGAGAGACGGAGCGAGTGAGAGGAAGAGGGAGGGAGGGAGGGAGTGAGGGGAGGGAGCATCAGTGTTGGCAGGTCAGGAAGAAAAACAGAAATAGAAAATATAAGATAGTGAAGGTTTAAATTGATATCTCTCTGTCTTTAATGATAGCTGTTATTTCTTTATTGCTGGTCTGTGTATTTATCTCTTTCTATCTCGTCTATGTACCTGTGTATCTGTCTGTCTGCCTGTCTGTCTATCTGTCTGATTATCGATTTTTTTTTTTCTGTGCGTGTGTGTTTGTGTGTGTTTGTGTGTGTGTCTGCTCGAGGTGTTTTCATTATGAGCTTAATCTTCTTTTCTTCCATTGTCTCTTAAATCCTTTTTCGCTTCGTCAAAGAGGAGAAGGGAATCTGAGAAAATCTTGATTGACAGGAGGGGAACACACACACACACACACACACACACACACACACGAGAGAGAGAGAGAGAGAGAGAGAGAGAGAGAGAGAGAGAGAGAGAGAGAGAGAGAGA
>NC_087174.1:11005827-11018327 GCF_035594125.1 Scylla paramamosain
ACACAGTACCTCACACACAACCCCCCCACACACAACCCCCCTCCATTCCCCCCCCACACACAGTACCACAATCAAGACTGGGCAAGAAACAACGAGGAGACGGCGTGCATCAAAGAGAAGTGTGGGAGGGGTGGCAGAGGCGCGGCGGGAAGGCTCTGCTGTTCTCTGGGCCACACGTGCAGGGTATTACTGGTTATTAATGCTGAGGATTAAAGAGAAACGATGCCTTAGATGAGGGCGCCTGAAAAATTGCTCCTCTTCCTCTACCCTTCTCCTCGTTGGCCCTTTTCTGTTGCCGCATTCTGAAGGGAGGGAGGAGGTGCAGGAGGAGGAGGAGGATGAGGGATAGGACAGGGGTTAGAAGAGAAATGGTGGAAGAAAAGGTGGAAGAAGGATAATAAGAGGACCTAGATAAATGGGTAGAGGTGAGAGTAAAGGAAATGGTGGAAGAAGAAGTGAAAAGAGAGAGATAAAACGGTAGAACTTAGGAGAGTGATGATGAAAGAAACTGTGAACAATAGAAACGACAGAGAGGTAAAAAAATAGGGTATGGGAAAGGAGTAAGAGATGACAGGGTGAAAAGAGGAAGGAGAGATTGATAAAAGATGGGTAGAAAAGAGAAGAAAGGAAAGAAAAAAGAAAAGAAAAGAGAATCGAAAGTAGGCAGATAAAGAAGGAAATGAATAAAGGAAGAAGAGATGAAAAGTCGAGATGAGAGAAAGGAAATACTGAGTTAGTTGATCATCACGCTCTTTGGAGTTCATATTTTAATGGTTTAAGGTCATTATCATCACTTTAACTTTCATACCAATGAGTGAAATATTTACCATCCCTTACGTAAAAAAAAAAATCCCTACACACTAACTCTAAAATCCTTAAGAAAAAAGGGTCACCACCAAGCTCAGAAGCCACAGGGAAGCAAGAAGGACCATCCCAACCCACTAACCCTAAAATCCCTAAGGAAAAAAGTCCCTATCGAACTCAGAAAGAACAAGGAAACAAGAAGAACCATTCCTATCCACTACCCCAAAAAAAAACTCCATAAAAGCTCCCACTAAGCCCAGAAGACACGTGGAAACAAGGGAGTTAGGTCAGGCACAGTCACTCCATCTGAAAGGGATCACAAGTAGGGTGCAAATGGATCCATCCCGCGGGTACCATCGCCCTGACACTCACACGATTTATGTCACGAGGGGAACATTGGCGAGACAAGAAACGTCCCCGAGAGAGCTCCCGAGAGACGCTGCCCCCGACCAGACGTACCCGAAATTAAGTTATTTTCCCGCCACCAATTGTCACGTCCCCTTGGTCCCCGCCAGCCCCACGACGCACGTTGGGGTGTCTCTTGGGAGCTTCTTTTCGTATTGACGGATGAAGCGCCGGCTGCAGTTGAGAGATTCAGTCCTGTGTGCTTTTTTATTTATTTTCTCTATTTTTTTAAGGGGTTTAGAGGAATCGATAAGCTTCAGGAAGTTGTGGAGAAGTGAACTGTATATGGTATCATTTGTGGGGTTATTTTCTTATTCTTGGATAAAGTACAGTGTAGAGTAAAGGAATAAAGGCTTGTGGGGTTTTGAGGGGCTCAGAAAGGGAGGCGCTGGATTTGAGTTGTGGAAAGCGAAGTAGATTGTGTGTTATTGATTGTGAGGTTGTTTTTTGTATTGACGAATACAACACCGCCCAGAGAAAAGAGATTTAGTGAAGTGGTGGTGGTGGTGGTGGTGGTGCTTCATCCATCAGTAAGAAAATAACCTCACAAACGATATCACAGACATTCTATTTTGCTTTGTAGACGCTTAACTGTTAACATAATTATGAAGGACCCTGTTGGCCTTTTCTTCCGCCCTTTTGTTGCCCTTGGCCACAGCCCCTCTTACGTAAAATAAACGAAAGATCACCCTCTTACTATTAGGTGTAGTGGTGACATCACGTGGTTATCAATATAGATGTTATTCTATTAACGCTATTTTAAGGCGATCATTAGTGGAGTTCTCATAAGTGTTTCGCCTTCAGTGGTACAGAGTATTTGTTAAACTACCACTAGAATAATTAGTGGGGTTCTCATAGATGGTTTTCCCTTCACGGTACAATATATTTGCTAAACTATCACTAGAATCACCATTAGTTGTCTTCTCATGTTTGCGTTTTGCCCTTTGATAACAGTTGATAGATGTTAAACTATCACTAGTAGCACCATTAGCTGAATATTTTTCACCATGACTGTAAAGAATATTTGCTAAACTATCAATAGAATAATCAAAACACGTATGGAAACTCCTCCAACTTCCGAAAGAATATGTTAAACTTAATCGGAATACTGCACCAAAGCCTTGAGAAACATACACCAAGCACCGCACCACTCCCACACCACACTACATCAACACGCTCTCCACACACCAACACGTACGAAAGTTAAGTCAAGAGAGTCAATAAACCAAGTAAGCATCGCCATAAACCCGAATATCTGACGCGAGAGAATTGGTGCCTTTTACGGGTCCCATCGCAGCGAGAGCCAATAAATCGTGCCTCGTTACACCCAATACGGACCGCTGCTAATGGTAACACTGCCACGCTGACGGACAAGCCGCTCCTCCGTCTAGATTTGTGGCACTTTTTACCTCCGCCACCCTCGCCTCATTCCCCTCACGTGCTCAAAAATTGCTACAGGTTTTGACTCGCTTTCCTAAACAACTTAGATTTATGTGATGCCTTCGCCCCCAACGCCCTACCGTGCCCTTTCCATCAGGCCCTAATTTCTGGGGTGACGAGGCCTGTGCATGCTCCTGTCAGTCACTCGCCTTGCCTTCATGCTGCTGTTAAGGCGCTGAATGCCCATAGCGTGTGTGTTCAGTGCAGCACAACCCTCCACCCGTCACTTGGTAAACGATAGTGTGAGTGAGTGAGTCTCGATTACTGTTTGTCATTTGGGAGGAAAATGGATGTGGAAATAAAGTTAAGAATTGGAAGATGGAGGAGGAGGAGGAGGAGAAGGAGCAGGAGGAGGAGGAGGAGTAAAAGAAGTAAAAGGAGAAGTGAAAGAAGGTAAGACGAAGAAGAGGAAGAAAAAAAGAAAGAGTAAAATAAGAACAGTGCAAGAACAAAAATAAAAAAGAAAATAAGAAGACGACAAAACGAGTCGAAAATTAATATGAAAACAATAGAAAGAAGGAAAATATAGAAGAATACAAATGTAGGAATAGAAAAGGACAGAGAAGATAAAAGAAGGCAACACATAATGGAAGAGAAAAGAAGAAAAGAAAAAAGACGAGTAAAAAGAAAAAGCAACAACAATAACAACAAAAAACAACAACAACAACAAATCCACGGGCGAAAATTGAACACATCGGAATATAATTTAGTAATTTTCCTTCGTGCTTAAGTTAATAATGTTCACCCATTATATCAGATCACAGCCATCAGTAATGCCCAGTGTGTATGTGAGAGAGAGAGAGAGAGAGAGAGAGAGAGAGAGAGAGAGAGAGAGAGAGAGAGAGAGAGAGAGAGAGAGAGAGAGAGAGAGAGAGAGAGAGAGAATCCTTGTATTGCAATGGTAATACAAAGATGTGATTTTGATTCTGTTTCTCCAATGTATTATGATTGCATAGTCTCTCTCTCTCTCTCTCTCTCTCTCTCTCTCTCTCTCTCTCTCTCTCTCTCTCTCTCTCTCTC
This sequence comes from Scylla paramamosain, assembly GCF_035594125.1. Taxonomy (NCBI): domain Eukaryota; kingdom Metazoa; phylum Arthropoda; class Malacostraca; order Decapoda; family Portunidae; genus Scylla; species Scylla paramamosain. Next base: position 11,009,497 of record NC_087174.1, read on the forward strand.
TCTCTCTCTCTCTCTCTCTCTCTCTCTCTCTCTCTCTCTCTCTCTCTCACCAATATCGGAGGAGAGTGTTTGCAAGCAGCCAACCAGAGACGAGGCGTCCCCCCTCCCCTTCGCCTCTCCCCTCCTCTCCTCTCTCTGCCTTCCCTTCCCTCCCTTGGTGCCCCCTCTACTCTCCCTCTCTTTCTCTCTCTCTCTCTCTACTCTCATCCTCTACTCTCCTACTCTCTTTTTCTTCTCTTCGTTTTTTTTTTCGATTTTCTTTTCCTCTTCCTCTTGCAGACTGTCCTATTGGTCCTCTCCTCTCCTCTTCCTCTCCGCTCTCTATTTTTCTCACTTTTGCATTTCTGTGTATATTATAGTTACAGATTCTCTCTCTCTCTCTCTCTCTCTCTCTCTCTCTCTCTCTCTCTCTCTCTCTCTCTCTCTCTCTCTCTCTCTCTCTCTCTCTCTCTCTCTCTCTCTCTCTCTCTCTCATACACAAACACACCTACCCTCCAACACATCTCTCTCCTCCCACCTCTTCCCATTCACACATCCCTCCCCCATACACACATCTTCCTCCCCTCCCCCACACAATCCTATCCCCCAACACACACACACATAACCCCCGACCGAAACTTACCCCAAGACCCACACCCATCTCTCCCTCCCCCTCACCTCCCCCACCCCCTCCCCACTACACAAGGCCTCCGCCCCTATACGCCTGACGCTCCCAAGATTCATAGCGCCCACGATCGCTTCCGTCACCCCGCTAAGCCTTAATCTACGGCCAGGAATTAGTACGGGTGTAATTAGAGTACTTAGGTAGATTTAATTGAGATTACCTGTCGGGGAGCGCCAGGTGTGTCCACGCCATGCCTGATGTATTGCACTTAGGCTGTACTGTGTGTTGGGGGAGAGGGGGTTGTGAGGGAGTGTTGTGTGTCCGGGGGTGTAGGAAAGTGGGAACGAGGTGGTGTGTGTGTGTGTGTGTGTGTGTGTGGTGTGGTGTGGTGTGGTATGTGTGGTGTGCTGTGTTTCTGTGTGTGTGTGTGTGTGTGTGTGTGTGTGTGTGTGTGTGTGTGTGTGTGTGTGTGTGTGTGAGAGAGAGAGAGAGAGAGAAAGAGAGAGATAAGTATATGTGTTTGTTTGCTTGTTTGTTTGTTTGTGTGTAGTGTGATTTATTTTTATGTATTTGGGAGACTGGCAATGGGTAGAAAATTAATAAAAGGCCTGTTTATACTGTCATTAAAAGAATGAAAGAAAGAAAGAAAACAAAGAAACAAGTAGAAAATCCAAAGGAAGGGCCAATTAAGTTCATTATTTGTGTCACTGTAATTTATTATGCAATTTAAGCCATTAATTTTGTAACTATATGTAAGTGTATTAAAAAGACATGTTTTGAAATAGTTACACCAAGAAATGGGAAACTTTTAATGAATTATAGCCATGTTCGTGCAAAGAGAGAGAGAGAGAGAGAGAGAGAGAGAGAGAGAGAGAGAGAGAGAGAGAGAGAGAGAGAGAGAGAGAGAGCCTACACACTATAACGTTTACTTTCCCATCCAACTATTTTGCACCACACGCATAAACTCACAAACTTTATATGTGACTTTATATGCGTCTCTCTCTCTCTCTCTCTCTCTCTCTCTCTCTCTCTCTCTCTCTCTCTCTCTCTCTCTCTCTCTCTCTCTCTCTCTCTCTCTCTCTCTCTCTCTCTCTCTCTCTCTCTCACAATAACGGTGCACTGCCATCCATCATTACGGATCATCTTCCAATTTGTTCTTTAATTAAGCACACCTCTGGTCTTAATTACTAATTCTCCACACCTGTGCTCCCCCTCTCCCTCTCCCTCCCTCTTCTCCCTCGCCACTCCCTCCGCAGCACACGCCCCTCTTGGCCTCTCCTCGCTACTGCCTTGCCTGTTCCTCATTTCTGCATTTTTGTTATTCATTGCTTAATTTTTATTCAGGCATTCAAATTTTTGTTTTATTATTGTTATTTATTCCTTTGTATGTTTAATTTTATTCATGTTCTTTTAGTTATTATTATCATCAGTGTTTATAATTCTTCCTCTGCCCACGTAACAAACTCCACCCAGTGTTATGTTCTCTCTTATGTCCATCTTTTATTTGTTCTTCCACAATTCTACTCCACCCACATCCACAGAACCAGCAACGTCTCCTCGCCCACTAACTCCACACTACCCGCAGGCAGGTCTTCCCCATCCACATAACGTGACTTCCATCTCGTGTTACTTTTCCTTCAGTGTTCCATCAGTTCCTCCACAGGTCCACCCACTTTCACATCCACGGTAGCAGCCACGACTCCTCACCCACTAACTCCACTTCACCAGCAGGCAAATGCTCCACACCCATAGCGTGAACTCCACCCACTGTTATTTTTTGTTTACCTTCCCGTTAGGAGGAGCTGTTGTTATGCAAATAGTAACAGGTAAGGGGGCGGGGTGAGGGGCGGGAAAGGGATGGGGGAAAGGGGGGAGGGGAAGCCAGGGAGGTTCCTAGGCCCCTTCTCGTTGCTGTAGGTAAGGCGGGTCGTCCGTGCTTTCATTAGGGAGGACGTGTTAAATTAGACCTGATTTAGTGGGTTACCTGTATTAAGGCAACATTGAGGCCTGCCACCCACCTTCACCTGTACTGGAGGAAGCGCCTCTCCTGACCAGGCGAGATTATGTACACTTCTTCCAGTCCTACTCCGACTTTTTTTTCTTTCTTCTTCATCATCATTCTTCATCTCTTCCATTCCTATCCTTACTCCTATTATTTCTTCCTCTTTATCATCATCCTTCTAGTTTGAGCCTAACTTTTGTCTCTGCTATGCTCATCGTTTTCTTAGCAATAAGAGTACTGCGAAAAAAAAGTCCCTGTGTGGATACACAAAGAAAGAAAAATTAGTTTAGGTTAGGTTAGGTAAGGTTACTTTTAATTAAGTTAGGTTAGTTGAGTTAGGTTAGGTTAGCTTAGGTTAAGTTATGTTAGTTTAAGTTAGATTATGTTAGGTCAAGTAAAGTTAGGTTATGTTAGATGATACACAGAAAGAAAGAAAGAAAACAGGTTAGGTTAGGTTAAGTAAAGTTAGGTGAACTAAAGTTAGCTTAGGTAATAAAGAATAGAAGTTTAATTTCGTCTGTTCGAGGCATGACATTTAACCAACGGTACAAATATATAAAAAAATAATAATGGTTAGAAGTCCTAGTGATTATGTGGAAAAACATCTACCTTTGAAAGAATAAAAAAAAAAAAACAGGGTGATGCAGAAACCGTGTGGAACCAAATACTAACTGGATAACCCCACCACACTAGAACGATACAGTGTGACACAAAATTATTAAGACGTAGGAGACAAGACGCATAAGTAGGAGGAAGGGATGGAAGGAAAGAAGAGAGAGGAGGAAGAGTAGATGGAACGAGGCTTCCGGTTACCTTCCTGTGTATGGGCTGTGTGTCATAACCAGGCGGAGATAATCGATAAATGCCGCTTTCACCATCACCACCACCACCACCACCACAGCCTCGGTCACCCTCACCATTTCTGTCACCCTCCTACCTGTTTCGTGCTCATTACAGAGAATATGGGCAGTCTCTCTCTCTCTCTCTCTCTCTCTCTCTCTCTCTCTCTCTCTCTCTCTCTCTCTCTCTCTCTCTCTCTCTCTCTCTCTCTCTCTCTCTCTCTCTCTCTGCAGCATCCCATAGCGTGTCCATATAAGGCGAATGAAAGGGGAAAGGGGGAGAGGAACGATGAGAGACAGAGGGAGACAGACCGAGAGAGAGAGAGAGAGAGAGAGAGAGAGAGAGAGAGAGAGAGAGAGAGAGAGAGAGAGAGAGAGAGAGAGAGAGAGGGAGACAGACCGAGAGAGAGAGAGAGAGAGAGAGAGAGAGAGAGAGAGAGAGAGAGAGAGAGAGCAAAAAATACATACGAGAGTTGACAGAGAGAAAGGAAAAAAGAAAAAAAGACGATAGGAAGTGGCTGACTGTGAGTGCCTGAGGAGTGTTTATGGGGCTGCTGAGAAATGATGTACGAGGACTAGCAGACGGGCGTCCTCCTCCTCCTCCTCCTCCTCCTCGGGCCGCAGCGCAAGCCCTTGGTCAGACGCGCATTTTTCAATCCTAATTCCACAACGACGTCTCTCACTCACAGCTCTTCCTTTCCAAAACTTTCGACTCGACTAAACGAAGAAAGAGATGCCAAAATTGATCGTTCGCTTTACCCTCCCTTTTTTTTAGTCCTCACCTTCTTCTACCTCCTCCTCCTCCTCCTCCTCCTCTTTCTCCCTCTCTCTCTCCTCCTCCAGCTGTGACGTCGGCGAAGGTCCAGCGTCTCAGGGCTCAGACAAAAGGAAGCTTCGTGGTCCCAAGCGCATCCTTTCATTGGCACAAGGAGGCAATTTGTTCGGGCTATTTGTGGGACGGCGACCGCACACTTCTCTGTATTTATTTAAAGAGTCCAATAGGAAACTCCTCAAGACGTTTCTCGTATTCACAGAAAGGAGGAGGAAGAGGTGAAGGAGGAGGTGGAAGAAAGAGGTCCAGGAGGAAGAGGATGAGGAGGGATGAGAGTTCTTCGTCCTCCTCTTCACCTGTCGTGTTTTTTTCATGTTTCTTCTTCCTTTTCTGCTTCATTCTCTTACGTTTCGTGTTTATCTTCTGATATCTACAAGTACTTATCCTCCATCCTCCTTCCTCCTTCCCCCCATCCTCCTCCTCCTCCTCCTCCTCCTCCTCCTTCTTTCTTTAATATCTTACAAACACCTTTCACCTTTTTCCTTTCCCTTTCCACCCTTCTCTTCCTCAGCGTGTCCTTAAATTACAGGGTATGTTGGAGGAGAGAAATGGGCGAGGATATGGAGGAGGAGGAAATGGCGGTGGAGGAGGAAGCAAGGTTAATGGAACCCCTTGTTAATTGAAAATCGTATAATCACTTGGGTCTCTTTACCTCAAAACCTTACCTTTCTTCCCTCACCACCCCCCTAACAATTTTTTCCTCCCCTTAAGGTGTGTTCGGGCACGTTCAGGTGAGAAATGGTTATCTTCTTTTGTTTTAATCCTCTATCTCTTCCTCTCTATCTCTCTCTCTCTCTCTCTCTCCCGCTTAGGTCTACGGGACAAGATGTATGGGTAGGGAGGTTTCTATGGGGTGTCTTAGGGTTGTGGTGATGGGGAATTGCGGTCTGCTGGTGATGAGGGTGATAGGGCAGCATTTGCGGTGGTGGTGGTGGTGATGGTGGTGGTGGTAGTGATTGTGTGTGTGTGTGTGTGTGTGTGTGTGTTAAACCTTGTAATTGTAATCTCTCTCTCCCTCCCCACACCACTCCCACACCACACTCACCTCTCACTCCCATAATCTCATAACAGTCAAAAGGAACAACCCTTCATTACTTCACTCACATCCTCACCCCTTTTTTTTTTTCTATTCGCACCAATAACTCAATTTGCTTCACTTCGTCAACGCTTTTTCTTAGATACATCCTCACCCCATTCCCAGTAGGGTGAAGGGGCGGGCAGGTGCGGGGCTGAGCGTGTCACTTGGCGGGGTGGAGGCGTTTGGTAGCTGCTCCACCCCGGAAAATTTGTAATGATCATCTCCAACAGCACCAGAGCCCGGGGTGGTGATGACTCGAGGCCCTCACTGACTCCTGGAATGGTGGTGTTGGTGGCGGTAATGGTGGAGGTGCTGGGAAGATATTAGTGGTAGCGGGTGCAGTGGTGAGAATGGTAGTAGAGGTAGTGGTGGGGGGGCAGTAGGTGTAGTGATAAGAATGGTGATGTTAGTGGTGGTGATGGTGGTAGTAGGTGTATTGGTAAGGACAGTATAAGTATTCTGAACCACTTCTCGTCATCTCCGTTCACTACATTCAAAAGGCTATTATAGTTGAAGTTACACCGGCTTTCAAGGGTATTTTTATGGTTCCAGTGACAGGTTAGTAAGATTTCTACATTACTGACAGGGGAAACACTCTTGAGAACCTGGGTAATCCTCTGAGGCCTTTGAGAATACTCGTGGTGTGAGAGGAAAGTGTTTCAGAATACCTGCCTGAGAATGAGATGGTAGTGTTGGTGATAAGGACAGTGGTGGTGATAGTGATGGTGTTGTTGTTATTGTATCCTGGTGTTTGTGGTAATTATTTTTTTTTTTTTTAGTGATTGGTGGTAATAAGTTCTGTTTATTGAGTATATGAGGGGTACAAATTTGCTTTTCTTATATTTTTTTGAGGTAATGATTAGGTTTGTGCTCGTAATGTGTACATGTCCCTGTTCCTCCCTAACCGTAACAGGAAAAATCTAATTAGGGATAAGACACAGACGGAAGAAATAAATACAAGACACAGCCATATTGGAACTTCCTACGTATTTCAACACATTTTAGGATCATGCAATTGTTACTCTCTCTTTTCGCTTTTTATTGTTTTCAAGATGATCACTAGAATTTTCAAGCAACTAAGACACAAGGTAAGGAAGAAAGAAATTAGTATAACTGATACATATTAGAACAAGTTGTGACGAATTTCAACATATTTTAAAAAGCCATAATTGTTACTTGCTCTTTTTTTTTTATAAATTTTAAGGTCATAAGAACTTTAAAGCAGCTTTGAAACAAGGCATCCAAGGAACTGATATAAGAAACAGTCGTATTAAAACAGCTTGAGACATATTTTAACATATTTTAAGACCTTGAAATTGTTCTTCATTTTTTGCTTTCATGAATTTTATGATCATAAGTATTTTAAAGCAAGAAATTAATAAGAGATTTCCATATTAGAACATTTTGTGACGTATTTTAACACATTTTAAGAATCTTCAATTGTTATCCGTCTTTCCTTTCTTTGTATAAATTTTCAGGATAATAAGGATTTTCAAGCAGTTTAGAAGCAAGACACGAAGAGGAAAAAAATAATTACAAACACATCCACATTAGAACAGCTTCGGGCATATTTTAAGATATTTTAAGGCTTTTCTTCGTTTTCTCCCTTTTAAAAATTGTAAGATCACAAAAATTTTCAAGCATCTTAGAAACAAGACACGTAGGTAAAATATACGTGTACACATCCGTATTATAACAGCTTCGTGCATAGTTCAAGGCATTTTAATATTGTTCTTCGTTTTCTCCCTTTTATAAATGTTAAGATCATAAGAATTTCCAAGCAAGTTTCCCCTGTGTTGTGCCGAGAGGTGGCGAGGCGTTCCGGAGTCAAGAACAGACTGGCTTACCGGCGCGTTCCCTTATTCCAGAGACGCAAACATTTCCACGAGGGGAAAATCCAGAGACTCTCCAAGCTGAAAATTGTATTGGGAGCTTCTCTTTTTCCCCTTCGTGCAGAGGCGGAAGGTGGATTTTTATTTATTTATTTATTTATTTATTTATTTATTATTATTATTTTTTTTTTTTTTTTTTTCCCTGACACATACTTTCCTGGTTTTGAAATGGTGAAGAAAACGTAAAAATACAAGACGTGCTATAGGAACTAAGGTTAAAAATTATATTGGCAGGTGTAAAGAAATTAAACTTTTAGTGGTGATTTTTATTCCTGATACATACTTTTCTGGTTTTGGATAAGGAAGAAAACGGAAAAAAGAATATGAGATACTATGCGAATTCAGGGTAACTATATTGATGAGTCCACTAAGAAATTAAATTTTTAACTGATTTTTTAAACCCTGACACATACTTTCCTAGTTTTAGATGAGAAAGAAAACGGAAAAATATAAGAAGTGACATACAAACTCATGCTAAAAAAAATAAAATAAATAAAATATTGGTGTGTAGTGACAAATGGGACTTTTAATAGTGATTTTTAATGGTGACTTTTAATGGGGACTTAGTGGCCAACCCATCCACCACCACCACCACCACCACCACTACAGCAGGACACAAATAGAAAAATGGCATTCACGAAGGGAAGGACATACCTGGGCGATATCTTCTCCTGGAGGCTTCGGGAGGAGTACAGTTTGTTTTCAGCGTTTGGTCGAGTGCAGGAGACGGGCGGTGGAGTGGTTCATGGCGCGAGGAGAGAGTCGTTCCTGCCGTCGTTGTTGCAGTCGTTGTTGCAGCCGCCGGTGGATTTGGGGCGAGATGAGAGCGTGGGCGGCGTGGGGACGAGAGCGTGGAAGTGGAGTGTTGTGTCGCCCGTGGGAATGCGAGGCTGTTGAGGGCTAATGTTGCTGATAATATTCCCGCGATGCTCAGGTGGCGGTGGCGAGGGGAGGGAAGGAAAGGAGGAGGGAACCGAGAACTGAAGGCTTGTCCATCCTTCCTGTTTCTTTTCTTCCCTGGTTCATAATTCCCTTTCTCCCCAACTTTCTTTTTTTTATCTCCCTCGCTTTTTTATCTCCCTCGCATTTTCTTTCCTCCCATCTCCATTTTTTTCTTGACTCATAATGTCCTTTCTCCCTAACTTCCTTTACCTCCCCACTCATATTGCTCCGTCTTTTCTATTTCTCTGCCTCATAATTCTCTCCCCACAAACTTTCTTTCTTTATCTCCCCACTCTTGTCCATCCCTGGTATTTTTCTTTCGCCATTCCTGCTTCCTTCATAATTCTCCCCAAACTCCCTTTCTTTATCTTCCCACTCCTCTTCGTTCCTCCTTCTCCCTCCATTCCTCATAACTACCCACAAAACTTCTTTATTTCCCTGCTCATTTCTGGCACCTTTTTCTTTGCACTTTTTCCTTCATCTCCCCTTTTCTCTCCTGTCTCGTAACTCTCCCCACAACTTCCTTTCTTTATCTCCCCACTCTGTGCTATTTTTCTCAGTACTTCCCTCGCTCCATCCTGTTCCCTCAACCCTCCTTCCCTCCCTCTACCTCTCTGCTTCGAGACACTACTCAGTCACTGC
>NC_087174.1:11023327-11123327 GCF_035594125.1 Scylla paramamosain
CCGTGATTAGTGACTGCTCCACACAAAGACTCTAATACGCAAAATTCACCCACACCCTCAAACCAATGGGATATTTTTTTTTTAATCAGGTACCGCCAAAAATGTGTACATGTGTTGAGAGAGAGAGAGAGAGAGAGAGAGAGAGAGAGAGAGAGAGAGAGAGAGAGAGAGAGAGAGAGAGAGAGAGAATGCCACGACTGAACCTATAAATCATTCAAGCCACAAGATCAGATGACATTACATTCTCTCTCTCTCTCTCTCTCTCTCTCTCTCTCTCTCTCTCTCTCTCTCTCTCTCTCTCTCTCTCTCTCTCTCTCTCTCTCTCTCTCTCTCTCTCTCTCTCTCTCTTTGTACCATGTGGTCGAGCGGAATCCTTACGTGGCCGTACAATTGTAGAGACACGAATATTCCACAATCCGAAAAGTGAAGAAAAAAAAAAGGATGGTTCTTTTCTTAATAGTGAGGGGCGAGGAGATGGTGATGGTGGTAGTGGTGATGGTGGAGGTTGTAAGGAGGGGGCCACTGTTGATTGGAATGAGGGAAGGGGGCTTTAGTGGCCAGTGGGCAGTGATAGTGGAAGGGGTAATATGTCTGGGGAATGGGGGTGTTCTGCAAGACGTGTTTTGAAGGAAGGGAGAATAGGGGGACTGAAAGTAAAGGTAGGGTTGGTTGATGGATTATGGTGCTTTTGGTGTTGTGGTGAGGAAGGATAGGTGAGGTTATGATAGGTGTAGTAGTAGTAGTAGTAGTAGTAGTAGTAGTAGTAGTAGTAGTAGGAGTAGTAGTAGGAGGAGGAAAGGAAGAGGAATGAGTAGCAAAGGAAGAACATATGAATAGGAAGGAAAGAAGAATAATAAGAGAGGAGAAAGAGATAACAGTAAAGACGAAAAATGAAGAGAAAAGGAGAAGAAAAGACAAGTGTAATAACTGTAGGAAAAAAAATAATAAAGAAATCGGAGTTTAAGATGAACTAGTAACAGAAGAGAAACAGAAGAAGAAGAAGAGGAAGAAGGCAACGATTAGTGAGGGTTTGTGGTCTGGTGTGATTTGATGTGGCATGTTTGGGGTCCGGTCGGCGTGTGGTCTAGTGTGGTCTAGTATGGTCTGGTGTGGTCTGCGGTATGTGCGAGTCAGGGTCTGTTGTGGCCTGGCTGGTGTCTAGTCGGGGGTGTGGTCTGGTCGGGCAGTCGGGGGTGTGGTCTGGTCGCGGGGTCGGGAGCTGATCTGGTCGGGGGATCGGGGAGTTGTCTGGACGGGGAGTTGGGGGTGGTCGGGGCGGCTGTCGGCAGGAGGACCACGAACAAGAACGCTGAGCAGTCAAAGGGACACGGAGGCGTAATCTTGCTTGTATCAGAGAAAGAAGAACCCTCCTCCTCCTCCTCCTCCTCCTCCTCCTCCTCCTCCTCCTTCTCCTTCTGTGTGGTGATCCTTGCAACTTGTGTGGTACTTAGGGATGAAATACAATGAAAAATCTGAGTAACTAAATTAAATGAAGGATAATAAATGATTAAAGAAAACTAGATAAATGTGTGGATGATGACAGACGAGAAAAAAATAGGAAGAAATAGAGGAACTGGGGGAAAAAATGGACACACAGATAGAAAGACACACACACACACACACACACACACACACACACACACACACACACACACACACACACACACCATAAATAAAAGAAAAAAAGACACAAACCACTCTCACCCTCCCCCCTTACACATTCCCCCTCCAAAAAAAAAAAATCAAAACAGAAATATGACACAAGGATGATCATGTCCTTTTTTTTTTCTCGCCCCTTTGAAATTATTATGAGAATCGAATTGCATACTAATGGTCTTCTTCTTTTTTTTAATCCAATTCGATATTAATTTCCTTTGAGGGGCACTGATTACCTGAGTATCTCATTAACTTTCTGATTGGCCTTAACCTTTCCCTCTCCACGTGTCAGACTTTTCATGTTACGGTTTTTTAAGCGAGACGGTCTGGGAGAGAGAGAGAGAGAGAGAGAGAGAGAGAGAGAGAGAGAGAGAGAGAGAGAGAGAGAGAGAGAGAGAGAGAGAGAGAGAGAGAGATGGAAATAAACAAGAAAATAAATTAAAAGACAGACAGACAGACAGATACACAGACAGACAGACAAATAGACAGAAAAAGCAAACAGGTGATCAGACAAAATAAGGGTGAAGAAAATTAGCTAAAGAGAAGAAGACAGACAAACAAACACAAAGAAGAAGACATAGATAATAAAAAAAAAAGATTGAAAACTTCCAGCAAAATTAAAGGATAAAGAATAATAACAGGAAACAGAGAAAGGAAAGAAAAAAGAGAAGGAGAATGAAGTTTGGAGAAAAGAAGGAAAGAAGTAATGAAGAAGGGAGGGAAAATGTCAGGAAGAAATGAAGAAAGGCAATTGACACAGATAGAGACAAGGATGAAGGAAGAAAAAGAAGTGAGAAATAAAAGAAACACAAGACGCACGTTAGGAGAAAGAAACGAAGGAACTTAATGGCATGGAGGAAGAGAAGAAGGGAATCGAGAGGAGGAGAAAGAAGACAAGAAAAGAGAGGGATGGAAGAGAAAGGGAGAGAAAGAAGGAGAGAAAGAAAATGTAAAAGGAGAAGGAAGAAAGAAGAAAAAAAGAGGGAGAAAGAAGAGAGGGGAAAAGAAAGAAAGGAGGGAAGAGGAAAACAGAAGGAATAAGAAGAAAAAGAGGGAGGAAGAAGAGAGAAGAGATGAAAGAAGAGGAGGGAATAAAAAAGAAGAAAAAAGGAGAGAAAAGAATAGGAGAGAAACGAGATTAAAATAAAGTATAAGAAGGAAGAAAAAGAAGAAAGAAGAAAAAAAGTAAAGGAAGAAAACGACGAAAGAAAGCAGTAGGAAGAGAGAGAAGGAAGAAGAGGGAAAGAAGGAAGAAGAGTCGGGCAGGAAGGGAAGGGTCGACAGCACACAGCACCGGAACTTTGCCCCGTTAAGCTGAGATACACACATTACTTACCTGAGTCACACCTGGGGCGGCTCGGGCACGTGGGGGCTTCCTTTGAGACCGCCGCCACCACCACCACCACGTCAAGAACACCAGTAGCCGCAGATACCAATCGTAGCTTCCTGCATTACATTCCTGCATCCTTGGGTCATGACGCTCTTAATTCGCTGACCTTCCTGCCTCTAGTGGTGATCGGTGAGGAGCTGTTCATCTTGTGTGCTAGTTCTGCTTCTTAACCTTCTTCACCTTGCTTTTCTTCATTTTTTTTTTCAAGGAAGAGATCGGTGTGCATAGTTGATCGTTTGGTTTTATCAATATTGTGAAGTCGTGTGTGTTTTGAAAAATATTGTATTAGTTTTTTTTCTTTTTTTCGCTCGCTTTTCGGGGTCGAGGGGTCCTTAAGTGCACGGGTTCCAATCCTAGCCGCGGTCCGAGGGTAGGAAGGGCATCCACTCGAGGTAAGGGTTCCCAAATGACAAATCCAAAATCCTTCGTTAGAGGCACCGTCCCAGGGAAACCGAACATAAAGCCGAAAAAAAAAACGAAAAAAAAAATCAGCACTAGACGTGTCGTTTTTATATAGAACACATGATTTGTTTTAGTAGAGTCCACTCGCTCTTTCCCACTCAGTATTGGTGACTCACGGTCTCTCTATTTCAGAAAGTCAACGTAAATTCCTCTTTCCCTCAATACATATGACATGATTTCTATATTTAGGAAAGAGTCCACTATCTCTCTCTCTTTCTCTCACTTTTTAGGTATTCACGGTTTCCGTATTGAGGGAAGACTTAATCAAATATTTATTCTCTTTCTGACTTTTACACATAACACTTAGTTTCTGTATTTATTAAAGACCACACCAGCTCTTTCTCTCATTTTTAAACCCTCTATGTTTCTGTATTTAGCAAGGAGTGTCAGTTAAATCCTCCTTCCTCTTATTTACACACAGAACACACTATTTCTGCATTTAGCAAAGACCGCAGCAGCTCCTCTCATTTTTAGACATTCTTCGCCGCTTCTATATTTAGCGAGGAGTGCACTTGTGTTTCGCTCCCTCCATTTTTTATTTCTCTTGGAGGGGAGACTGAGGAAAACCCGCGGGAGCTCAGACCAATACGGGGACATCGAAGAGAGTCTCGGAGGGCCAGCGTCGCCCCAACTAATCAAGACTTCCGACGCTGATCCCGACTAGGAAATCCCTCTCCCTCCCTCTCCTTCCCTCCTTCCCTCCTTCCCTCGCTCTCCCCATGACCGCAGTGATATGGAAAAGACCTTGGCTGTCTCTCTCCGCCTGACCAGTAAGATGCTGAGTTGTAAGATGATATAAATGCATTGTGGGAGGAGGAGGAGGAGGAGGAGGAGGAGGAGGAGTGGATAGTGGTGAATTGTGGGAAAGTGGAACGTGATTCAGGGAAGTGGAGGAGGATGAAGGAAAGTATATTAAAAGAAATTGGAAAGGTGGATGAGAGAGAGAGAGAGAGAGAGAGAGAGAGAGAGAGAGAGAGAGAGAGAGAGAGAGAGAGAGAGAGAGAGAGAGAGAGAGAGAGAGAGAGAGAGAGAGAGAGAGAGAGAGAGAGAGAAAGTATAAGAACTGAGAAAGAGGTAGATGAGAAAGAGAGAGGGAAGAGAGGGGGAGGCATGACAAGAGAGGAAAGGGGAGGGTGCGAGGGGAGAGAGAGAAAGAGAAAGAGAAAGAGACGTGAAGAGGGAAATAGAAACGAGACGAGGAGAAGGAGAGAGGGGATGAGGACTGAGGGAAAGAGAGAGAGAGAGAGAGAGAGAGAGAGAGAGAGAGAGAGAGAGAGAGAGAGAGAGAGAGAGAGAGAGAGAGAGAGAGAGAGAGAGAGAGAGAGAGAGAGAGAGAGAGAGAGAGAGAGGGAGGAGGACCACTCATCCATACCAGCATCTCGGTATCAAGTCACTCTCCCCTCAAAGGAATCTTATAAAAAATACTGACAAAATTTTATCCTGAGTGGCGACAGATAAATAGATGAGAGGAAAAGAAATAAGCTCTCCGTCATATCCCCCACTCTGACCTTCCTTCCCCCTCACTCCCCTCACTCTGACCTTCCCCTCACTTCCCCTCACTGCCCTTCAATAGTCCAGCCATTCCTTCAGGCACCAAGTTATTTTTTTTTATTTTTGTTCTCTATGAAAGTAACTGTTGTGGAGAAAATAAAATAGATAACACACACACACACACACACTCTCTCTCTCTCTCTCTCTCTCTCTCTCTCTCTCTCTCTCTCTCTCTCTCTCTCTCTCTCTCTCTCTCTCTCTCTCTCTCTCTCTCTCTCAATGCCCTGAGGAACAATATTTAATACACTAATAATAAAATTTACTAAAACATAACTATAATTTTTCCCCTTACTCTTTTCTTTCCTGTTTAGTCTCATTTTTCCCTCCTTCAGTAGACTCCTTCAATAGAACGCGAACAGGACTCAGGATGTAGGACCCCCGGATCCCTTAGTGCGTAGGATTCGACCCTCTCAAGAGCCACTCCTGCAGGCCAAGGGGGCGGAGCAGAAGGGGCGACAGGAGGAGGTAACAAGAGAGGGCAGCAGGGGAGGCAAAGGGGAGAGGGTTAAGTGAAGGGGTAAGGGGACAGGGAGAAGTGAGAGGGGACTGGAAGGAGGACAAGGGAAAGGAGAGTGATGGAAGGGAGGGCAGGAGGGAGATAAGGGGAGAGGGAGAGGAGTAGTTCGTTAGATGGGAGGTGAAGGAGGGAAGGTATGATGAGGGAAATGAGGGGAAAAGATGAGTGAGGGGAAGAAATTGATGACCACTACTTGACTGCTTTCATTATTTTAGACCCCAGAATATTTCTTTTCCATTTTTTTTTATCTTCTATTGCTTCCTCCTCCTCCACCACATCCTCTTCCTCCTCCTCCTCTCCTCTTGTTAACTTTCTTCTTCCGTTTTGTCACTCGTACTTCACTCGGACACTTATATATTAGTGAAAATAAATTGCTTTCCGAATTCTTTGATATGGATTGGAAAGTAGAGAGAATAGAAAAAAAGTCTTTCTCATTAGCGGCGGCAGAAAGGATCTCTTAATCACCCAGATGACGGGCCGGCTCCAAATTAACCTGAATTAATTGAGCAATGTCATTATGCAGTGGTGTGTGTGTGTGTGTGTGTGTGTGTGTGTGTGTGTGTGTGTGTGTGTGTGTGTGTGCGCGCGCGCGTGCGCGCGGGCGTGCTCTGGTGTCCCATTTGGTCATCACTACATAGCTTGGCAAGAAGAAGAGCAACAACAACAACAACTACTACTACTACTACTACTACTACTACTACTACTACTACTACTACTACTACTACTACTAAATTCATAACAGTACTGATACATTATTAACAGTATTACAGTATCAGTTTTAGAAGGAAAAGAAGCAGAAAAAGAAGAAGAGGAGAAAGAAAGAAGAATAAGGTCAACAATAATCATCTAGCATAAGATGATAAACTTAATAACAAATAATTAATTACTTAGAGAGAGAGAGAGAAAAATTAGAGAGAGAGAGAGAGAAATGAGAGAGAGAGAGAGAGAGAGAGAGAGAGAGAGAGAGAGAGAGAGAGAGAGAGAGAGAGAGAGAGAGAACCATGAAGTAAGAAAGCAAGAGGGGGAAAAATGCTGATGACATGGGGACAAGCAAGGCAGGGAATGATAACAGTGGGACAGCGACACATACCAGGGACACAGAAGGACACAGGAACATAGATAAGTTAGATAAACATTATTTATTCCCAGGCATGGAAAGGATAGAAAATAAAAAAAGAACTGGGGATTTTATTTACTGTGGTTGTGTGTGTGTGTGTGTGTGTGTGTGTGTGTGTGTGTGTGTGTGTGTGTGCAGATTTGCGTGGCTTTGTAAATATGTCTTCCCTGGAGTACTAATTGTCTGTTTGTGTCTCGTGTTACTTTGTTTAGTATACTGAAGCGTGTATTTTTGATGTGCACGTGTGTGTGTGTGTGTGTGTGTGTGTGTGTGTGTGTGCGCGCGCGCGCGTGTCTGTGTATCTGTGTGTAGTCAAGCGAGTTTCGCCTTTCCCTCGCAAAGAGATGGAAGAAGATGAAGGAGGAGGAGGAGGAGGAGGAGGAGGAGGAGGAAGGGAAGTGGAGAGAACTAGGAAGAAGGAGGAGGAGGAGGAGGAAAAGAAGAAGACTGAGAAGGTTAAAGCTGAGGAGAGTGAAGAAGAGGTATTGGGATAAGAAAAGAACCGAGTGAACCAGAGCTGAAATGGATCAATCAGAACCCAGAAAAACAAAGTGTGTATTTGAGGCCAAACGTTTGGAGACTGAGCGGGACACGGCGCGGCGGGACGAGACATGGAGAGGGAGAGGGAGAGGGAGAATTCACCTTCCCTGTAAACACGAGGCAGAAGACTGACAGGTAAAAGAGAGCACAAACACAAGCTATAAAGAGAGGAGGAGGAGAGAGGGATGAAGGGAGAGAGGGATGAAGGGAGACAGGGAGAGAGTGAGATGTGAAGGCAGGATACAAGAAGAGGAATCTACTACAGTACCCCATGACAGTCTCAACTCCTAATATAAAACAGAAAACGGGTGTATGAGTATGAGACCACAGTGAGGAGAAGTTGAGGTGCGGAGGAAAAAGGGAAAAAGAGACGGCTACATAGACTAGGGAGGGAGGGAAAGAGAGAGAGGTACAGAGGTAGAGAGGAGGGAGGAGAGGATCAAGGAAGGGTATTAGCAGAGGTTACTGGACTATGCCACAGAAATAGGAGATGAAAATGTGGATAAGGAGAAGGTCGAGTGGTACCGTTTTTCGTTTATGAAGCTTCTGAATAGATCCATTATGGGGTATTTTCGGGAGAGGGAAGGTGAGTGCCAGTCATAAAGGGAGGGACAGAGAGAGAGAGAGAGAGAGAGGGAGAGGGAGAGGGAGAGATGAGAGGGGGATGAAGAGGCTGGTTGGGAAAAGGAGGTAGTAAGCTGAGGGATGAGACAGGGAAGTGTGTGTGTGTGTGTGTGTGTGTGTGTGTGTGTGTGTGTGTGTGTGTGTGTGTGTGTGTGTGATCTTTTTCCATCCCTCCCTCCCTTCTTCCCGCTTTCCCTCCTTCTGTTCAACATTCTTTCTTCCTCTACGTTTCGGTTAAAGATAAACAGTTGTAAGATTGAACTCTCTCTCTCTCTCTCTCTCTCTCTCTCTCTCTCTCTCTCTCTCTCTCTCTCTCTCTCTCTCTCTCTCTCTCTCTCTCTCTCTCTCTCTCTCTCTCTCTAATACGTTTGTTTTGAAATGAGTAGAGATAATTAGATGAGATAATTAAGTAAAGTATTAGTCCTTTGAGAGAGAGAGAGAGAGAGAGAGAGAGAGAGAGAGAGAGAGAGAGAGAGAGAGAGAGAGAGAGAGAGAGAGAGAGAGAGAGAGAGAGAGAGAGAGAGAGATAAGCAGGTGATAAAAGGAAAGGGCAAGAGAGAAAAAAAAAAAGAGAAAGAGAAGAAAGAGGGAGTGAGGATGAAGGAAATAATACGCTAAGCTTTTTTTTCCTCCCCTTTCCCCACTCCAGAACTCCATTTCCCTTTTCACTCCTGGAGGATTAGGGGGAAGACCCGCTGCCCCTTCAAAACTGTGATTGTTGTTTTTGTTATGGTTGTTGTTGTTGTTATCGTAGGCACTTGGGTTGCTTTCTTAGTGGTGGTGATGGTGGTGGTGGAGGTGGTGGTGGGTTGAGGGGGAAGGGATAAAATTTTCCTTTATTTATTGTTTTTTATGTTGTAAGTTCTCTAAATTCCATGTTTTTTTCTTTTCATTTGTATGATGGTATGTTTTCTTTTCCGTAACTAATGAAGGGCTCTCTCTCTCTCTCTCTCTCTCTCTCTCTCTCTCTCTCTCTCTCTCTCTCTCTCTCTCTCTCTCTCTCTCTCTCTCTCTCTCTCTCTCTCTCTCTCTCTCTCTCTCTCTCTCTCTCTCTCTCTCTCTCATAAATAATCACCTGACTTCCCTTCCTTGTTCTCCCTATCCTCTCCCCATCCTCCTTCCATCCTCCTCTACTCCCCTCCTCCTCTCCCCTGCGCTTTCCTTCCTAATATTACAGGTGGGGGTGGGGTGAGGGGTCACCTGGGCACCCGCTGGCACCATCTCTCACCTGTGTCCGCCTCACCTGACCTATGACCTCATTAGTAGAGTGACCAGGTGTGCAGCCCAAGTCTTGCATCATGACCTTTCTATGTGTTTCTCTCTCTCTCTCTCTCTCTCTCTCTCTCTCTCTCTCTCTCTCTCTCTCTCTCTCTCTCTCTCTCTCTCTCTCTCTCTCTCTCTCTCTCTCTCTCTCTCTCTCTCTCTCTCAGCATTTTTCTAATTTCCTTCCTTTTACTTGACTCTCCTTGTCTTTATCTTGTATTTCCTTTACTTTTATCTCATTTATCACGATTTTTTCTCCATTTCTTCTTTCTCTGTCTATTTTCCTTACTTTTTCTCCTTTCCGCTTTTTTTTGTTGTTTATCTAACGTTCTTTTAAGCTCATTCTTCAATTCTTCCTTTTTCTCTTTTCCGACTCTTCGTATGTATTCTATGTTTCTCTATCTCCATCTTTTCTTCTCCTGTCTAATTTCCTCTCCCTATTATTCTCCTTTCCTCTTCTTATCCAACGTTCTCTTCTACTTATTCATCCTTCTCAATCTTTCTGTCTCTTCTCAGCTACTTTTTCCCCATTTTCTGTCTAGTTTCCTCTGTTTACTCTCCTCCTTTCCTCTTCTTATCCAACGATCTCTCCTGCTAATTCATCCCTCTCTTCATCTTCCTTATTACTTCTCCTCTCAGCCTTCCTCTTTCATGTCTTTCTCCTCTCATTCTCCCCATTCTGTGTCCTAACCATCTCTTTATCTTCGCCGCCCACTCGCCTTTCTCCCTCTCTCTTCTTCTCTCCATTTTCCCTCCCTCGCCCCCTCCTCGCCACATTCCTCCCTCCCTTCCTTTCCTCCGCGGTCATAATAATCTCCTGACACGAGATAAAGGCTTAACTAATCTAATTATCGTTTACAGGAGTACCGTGGTCCACTTAAGCACACACACACACACACACACACACACACACACACACACACAGAGAGAGAGAGAGAGAGAGAGAGAGAGAGAGAGAGAGAGAGAGAGAGAGAGAGAGAGAGAGAGCGTGCCTCCATCCCCTTAAGCACCTCCCAACAAGAAACAAAACAAATATATTATCTAAACATCCCTCAGCCTCGCCCTAACTCTCTCTCTCTCTCTCTCTCTCTCTCTCTCTCTCTCTCTCTCTCTCTCTCTCTCTCTCTCTCTCTCTCTCTTCTTGAAAATATAGTATCTGTATGAATGAATTTGGGAGGTCAATGTGTTTGTTCTTATTTTTCTTGTCTACGCGTGTGTGTGTGTGTGTGTGTGTGTGTGTGTGTGTGTGTGTGTGTGTGTGTAAAGGTTTTGTTTCTTTAATTCCTATATTTCTAAAAAAATTTTTTTTATCTATTTTCACATTCTTGGTAGGCGAACATTCAAGCCAACTATATAAGACACACGCCCTCTCTCTCTCTCTCTCTCTCTCTCTCTCTCTCTCTCTCTCTCTCTCTCTCTCTCTCTCTCTCTCTCTAGGGATGCCGCTGCCAGTCCTTATTCCCTCTCGCTGCGGTTCATAGGTCATTTAACATTTGGCGAAAGGCATTAGCATGTCTTACAATTAGTGTAGCGTAGCGGAGCCGCGCAGAAAGATAAATCAAGAGTAGCTTTGGGTACGTTGAGGGTTCTAGGAGGGGGAGGAGGAGGAGGGGGAGGGAAGTTAAGATGGAAAAGGGAGTCTGTGAGGGTAACATGTTTTCATTAAAGCTTTTCTCTCGTTTTCTGTGTATATTATACTCTCTCTCTCTCTCTCTCTCTCTCTCTCTCTCTCTCTCTCTCTCTCTCTCTCTCTCTCTCTCTCTCTCTCTCTCTCTCTCTCTCTCTGAAAAATGAAAACAGGCATTGATGCAATAAATTACGTTTCCAGAGAGAGAGAGAGAGAGAGAGAGAGAGAGAGAGAGAGAGAGAGAGAGAGAGAGAGAGAGCCCCTTCCATCACCAATTTCACAAACACAAACACAGCTGGCGGCTTCCTCCCTCCTCTCTGTTAATAGTGTCATTAGAGAAAGTAATTTAGACTCTTAATCTTCACCCTATTAACCAACTCTTTCTCACTTCCTCTTTTCTTTCCTTCTTCTCTATATCTGTCCTCCTCTTTCCCTTCCCATTCACTCCCCACCTTCCCTTCCCTTTATTTTTGTGTACCGGGGTGTATTCAAAGGGTTAAAATAACTCTCCATCTTTACGTTTCCTTTACTCTCACTCATCCAGTTCCTCTCCCTTTACTCTCACCTCTCATCTCTCCTTCTTCCTCTTTCCCTCATTATTGTCATTTTAATTTCTTGCTTTCGTAATTCTTAATTGGGAGAAATTGCATTCGTGAATGTAAATTTTGTTTTTCATAATTATGTTTCCAATTATGTAAAATTAACTACTGATTTACTTTTTTTTAGTTTTTAATTAATTAATTTATTTTATTTATTTATTTATTTATTTTATTTTTTTTTTTGCTTGAGTGTCAGTCCGTCTGTCATTTGGATCCAGTGTTGCCTTGTTGCATTTAATTTTGAATACACGTAAATAATAAACTTGAAATAATGCTTTGCTTCCAGTGCGAGACAATGTTTTGCTTATTTTGTCTTTGTCGTTTTTTTTATATATACTTTTTTTTTTCTTATTTTCCATATTTGCTTCATTTTCAAATCATTAGTGGATTGTGTGATTACATATTTTTATCTTCTTTTCTTTCTCTTTATATATATATATATATATATATATATATATATATATATATATATATATATATATATATATATATATATATATATATATATATATATATATATATAAATTTTTTTTTTTATCTGTGTTCCATATTCGTGTTTGTGCATCGTTGTCATCTGCAGTTATGATGATTTCAGTACATTCGTGTATTTATTTATTTATCTATTTATTTATTTCATTTATTTATTTATTATTTTTTTTTTGTAATAATATTGTCCTGTGTGATTAAAAAGATCTCACTACTTGTGTTTGTTTATCGTGATGGTTTATAGATCAAGATAATTATAAGCAATGTTGTTTAGGCATAATTATTTTTTTATATACATAGATAGAATGTTACTGTATGCATGCTGCGTCTGTCTATCTGTCTATCTATATCTGGGAAATGTGATAAGGTAACTAACACCGAAGAAATATTTTATTCAGTCTTTTCCTGTCATATTAATATCATCACTCATTTCCTTTACGTTCGTATAATCTGTCTGCCTATACCTGCCTACTATATCTGTGTATTTTTTCATTGTTCTATTTACATATCTATTTTACCCGCCTACCTATCTAACTACCTACCTAATTATCAAATTGTTTTATCTATCTGTCGTCGACCTATCCGTCTATATATCAGTCTAATTAATTACCACGCTGTCCATCTGTGTGCCTATCCCATCCATCCATCCATCCATCCATTCACCTAGCGGTATCACAACTTACCCCAATCAGCCCTGGGTCACGCGGGGCAGTCCAGTCATCATATAGAGTACAAGTGTCGTGTTACCTTCCCTCCTGCTTCCCTCCCCAGCACTCCCAGCGGCGCTACCCAGGCTACCTACCATTATCTCCCGCCAGGAGGAAAAAAAACACACACACACCCTCTGGTCTCGCCTTACCGTGGCCTCCTTTATACCTCACGAGGCCACCTGGGCGGGGTCGGGTTCGCCTCACTATCAGATCGAGTAAAGGTGTTTGAGAGTGTTTGAGGTGTTTGTGCTTCTCTGAGCGCCGTTTGTGGCCATTCAGAGCGCCGCGCCGACAAACAGTAGGAACCCACGTCCCCAGGGGATTACCTTTCACCCATAGGACGAAGTGGTGAGGCTGTAACGCAGGTGTGAATGTGTAGGGATGTTGTGTGAAGTGGTGTTGTGTTGTGTTACGTTGGAGGTTGATATGTTGTAAGAGGTCAAGAATGCATGAGGAAAGATGGAAGGAGTCAATAGGTCTACACGTGGCAGTTTGTGTCTATAGTGTAAATATTATTCATGGTTTGTTGTCTTGAGGAATGGCAGCTGATGATGTAAATTAAGTTATACATATAATACTGAGAGTTAATCCCTGAATGCTCTGTAATGTTAGGTTATCTGTGATTTGCATTTGGATTGTCATTGTCTTGTGTGTGCTTTTTTGATGAACCTTAATCTATGTTTGTATATGTTTTTTTGCTGAGCCCTCCCCCAAAATATCTACCTATATACCTATTTATGAAATGTACTTATCTATCCTATTAACCCTATCCATATATTCAGCTCAGTGACGAGGTGGTGGCGTGGTGTTTTGTTTTAGCCATTTAGAATTTGGTTACGTCTCGAAATGGTAACACTAAACCAGAAGAAAAGAAGGAAGAGATTAAGAATTCGATGAAACAAACTTAGGAGAATGTAGTTGAAGGGAAAGCTTAGTTAAATGTATGAATTATTCCATGTCTTGTCTTGCCCTTTCTTTTTGTGTGTGTGTGAGAGAGAGAGAGAGAGAGAGAGAGAGAGAGAGAGAGAGAGAGAGAGAGAGAGAGAGAGAGAGAGAGAGAGAATGTGAATGAGAATGTAAACCAACACAGGCGAATGGACCAGGCCGGAAGCGTTCACTCCGTAACGATATGCAGGCTAATTTTGAGATTTAATTCCAGATAGTCGAGGAAGTAAAGAATTCAACGGCGTTTTTTCATTGCCTCGATAAAGCTTCGTGTGTCGCTATTTACTCCACGCTCATTGTGCTGTGCCTCTGCCCCTCCACCCCAATTCTCCCCTGCTCGCCTGCCAAACAAGAGAGGGAAGCGGAACTTTTTACCTCACAATTGAAAGCTCCCACGTGTAAAAATCTACAGCAGCATCCGAGCTCCGGTCCGATCACTCACTTTGGGAGGAACAGAACTATCATCTTCCACAAAACTTTCCTTCGGCAGGTAAAAATCTGCAGAGTTGTATGCCATTATGTATGCAACGGCTGAGATTTTTTTTTTTTATGTGTGTGTGTATGTCTGTGTCTTTTTTTCTCTGTCTTCTTATTAGTATTTTGATTTGCTGCTAACGTGATGCCATTGTTAAGCGGTTTGCGTTGGTGTTATTTGATGTTGTTTGATGTTTCTTGAATGCAATTACTGGCGGTGAATTAGATTTTTACACTGAAACTACTTTTCCTCTCCTCACTCGCGTATATGATTACAAGAAGGATTTATAGATGTATATGAAATTATCGCTCCCTCATCCCTTTATTTCTTGTTTATGATGACTGCGAGGAATTAGGAATATATATGAAGTGATTGTTCCTTCATCTCTTGTTTCCCTGATGTGATTAGGGGAAGGAATGAAGGAATGCAATCAACATAAACGTCAGGCGCGGATTAGAAGCACCGGGACTGATTCTAGTATATTCTGATTCTATATTCTGATTCCGCCGTTCAGTTTTACTCGTGCAGGCGTTTTTATAGTTAGCAGATATTTCTCAACTCTTATCGCTGGAGGAAGGAACATTATAATCAGCATAAAGTCGAGACACTATTTAGCATTTAGAATTCTGGACCCACATTTTTTTTTCTGTTCCATTTTACTCTTAACGTTCTACTATTTTTTGTCAGGTATTTTTTTCTAGACTTGAACGTAAAAAAAAAAAAATGGGTTAGATATATAATTACAAATATAATCTTGTGATGCGTGCTAAGATGTCACTACACCCAGTTCGTATTTTTTTTTTTAGTTTCTTTTCCATTTTGCTTCTGATTTTTAACAATTTTTTTCTTACATTTTTTTCTCGATTTCTTGAACATTGAAGAATTGGATTAAATATGTGACTGCAAACATAATCTTATGATCCACGTTAAGATGTCAGTACACAATTCGTTTATTTTCTTCTATTCCATATTACTCCTAACACGCAAATATTTTTTCTTATATATTATTTTTGTAGATTCCTTCAACTTGAAGAAGAAAAAAAGGTTAAACACATGATAACAAATACAATCTAACGACGTGCATTAAGATGTCACTATAGCCAATCATTTACACAGTTATCAGATCCGCCTTGGCTGTAATACCCTCGTGTCTCCCGCAGAATGAAGAGGACGCGCCGGGGGTGCCGCGGGGGACTCGTCGCGGCGCCCTGCCCTCCACTACTCCTCGGTAAGTGGCGGCCGGCCCTTCATCCCCTATTATCTGGTGTCCTTATCGGTGTCCTCGCCTTATCAAAGTCCTACACGGGGGTCTTTATTTGCGAGCCACCCCCCTGTGATGTCTGAGAGCCACGGGGAAGTTAAACCAGGCACGCCCTTCACCACCACCACCACCACCACCACCACCACCACCACCACCACCACCACCACTGCCAATACCGCTGCCATCCAAACCGCTAACATATGAACGCCGTCTGCAGGCTCTGTACCTTTACCTGGCTAACCTGTTGCCTCTCCACCTGTAACTCGGCCTGACGCAGGGTGACGTTTATATTTAATTCCATCATGCGCGGTGTACCTTAATGCTTTCCCCGAGACTTAAGTTAGGCGAGTAATGTGCGCGTGATGTTCGGTGTTTCCTATTCGTTTTTCCTTACTGAGATGCGGAGATGGTTGCGCGGAGACAGACACACACACACACACACACACACACACACACACACACACACACACACACACACACACACACACACACACACACACACACACACACAGTCTTTATTTATTGCAACAGTGCATTAGAGCAACCAAACCTCGCCTAGTTTATCCAATTAAACTCTATGTGTAATGTAACTCAGAGAGAGAGAGAGAGAGAGAGAGAGAGAGAGAGAGAGAGAGAGAGAGAGAGAGAGAGAGAGAGAGAGAGAGAGAGAGAGAGAGAGAGAGAGAGAGAGAGAGAGAGAGAGAGAGAGAGAGAGAGAGAGAGAGAGAGAGAGAGAGAGAGAGAGAGAGAGACGTCCCTCCTCAGCTGGGCTTTATAGGCGGTGTCTGATTCTCCTCCTTTGTAAAGCAGTGACCATTCCATTTACTTTATTGAGCGTTTCCGTTGAGTGTGTGTGTGTGTGTGTGTGTGTGTGTGTGTGTGTGTGTGTGTGTGTGTGTGTGTGTGTGTGTGTGTGTGTGAAACTCTACCTTCTGGTCTGTCTCTTCTTGCAATATACATAAAGGTAACATTGTGAATTGTACAATTGTTCCTTCCTCGCTCGCTCGCGCGCACACACACACACACACACACACACACACACACACACACACACACACACACACACACACACACACACACACACACACACACACACACACACACACACACACACACACACAACTCACTCATATCCCATTAGTATCTCTCTCTCTCTCTCTCTCTCTCTCTCTCTCTCTCTCTCTCTCTCTCTCTCTCTCTCTCTCTCTCTCTCTCTCTCTCTCTCTCTCTCTCTCTCTCAGTTCAATCATGTTTTCTCAATAAGCTCAATAAAACTTGCATTATCTGAGTAAACAACACAAACCTTAGTGACATAATGCAAGAATAATGTAGCAACAATATTATAAACGTTTAAAAATGAGCAAGAAAAGTTTTAAATATCTTTGTATCTGATTTTGCAAATGTTTCCCAGCAACAATAACAAACATTGGCAATATACTCGCGGGAAGAAGACAAGCATATGTTCCTGAGATAATTTGTTCCTCTATTTGTTATATTCTCCAGCTCCGCCCTCGCCTCTCCGCCCTCCTCCCTTTTGTTCATGTACTTGCTTCCTTCCCATTCCTTCCTTCTCTTCTCACTTCTCTCTCCCTTTTTTCCTTCCCAGCTCTTTCCTTTCTTATTTATTCGCCGTCTTTCTCTCCTACTTCTTTCATCTTATCTTTCTTGCTCCTTTCCGCTCTGCTACTTATTCCTTTCCTCTTCTTTCCCCTATTTCTTCTCCTCTTCAGTCTGTCCTCTTTTCTCCCTATTTCTTCGCTCCCTTCTACTTCTTCCTACTAATTTCCCCTCCTTATTCCTTTTTACCACTCAGTCCACATCTCCTCCCCACTACTTTCCCTTCACGCATCATCATCTCCCTCTCCTCCCCACTTCCTTTCATTTCTTTCCTTCTCCTTCCTCTTCTTCTTACTTATTTTCTCAACTTCATTTACCTCTCCTCTCTACTTCCTTCTCCCCCTCCACAGTGCTTCCCTCTGCTCCCCACTTCTCTATCACTCCTCCCCCACACTCCCCCTCCCCCATAAAGGCAGTGGGTAGCAGCGCCTGGCGGGTGAGTCTCTCCGTCAGCAGCGATGGTATCATGACACCTGGACAGTAAAATGGAAATTGTGGAGAGATTGTGTTAGACTGAAAGCTTCTTCCCTCCCCCTCCCTAGCTCATCTTGTACTCTCTCTCTCTCTCTCTCTCTCTCTCTCTCTCTCTCTCTCTCTCTCTCTCTCTCTCTCTCTCTCTCTCTCTCTCTCTCTCTCTCTCTCTCTCTCTCTCTCTGACACTTACTATTGTCACCACCGCCTCTACCATCTCCCATTTCTTCTATTCACACAATCTCAGCATCTTACTTTACCCTCCCTCCTTTCCCTGCCCTCTCTGCCCCCTCTCCCTCTCTCCCCATACACCTCGTCACCTCTCCTTGCCATGCGTCAGTCCTCCTGCCATACACATGTTGGATAATCATGATATTTCACTTTTATTTGTTATTTCTAAAATGTTTTGTACGAACGGCACTAAGAAAGAACAAGAAAGGAGACAGTAATCACGATAGAGGGAAGAAGAGGAGAGAAGAGGACAGGAGGAGGAGAGGGAGAGGTAGAGGTGAATAACCAGATAGGAGGAGGGAAGGTAACAAGTAAGATGGGGAGAAGGAAGAAGGGAGGGAGACAGGGAGTAGTAGGAGGAGGGAGACAGAGGGAGAGAGGATGAGCCAAAACAACTTTTTCATCTGTACCCTCCACTCCCTTACCTCTC
Organism: Scylla paramamosain; assembly: GCF_035594125.1. Lineage (NCBI taxonomy): Eukaryota > Metazoa > Arthropoda > Malacostraca > Decapoda > Portunidae > Scylla > Scylla paramamosain. Next base: position 11,041,300 of record NC_087174.1, read on the forward strand.
CCTCTCCCCCTCACCTCTCCACCTCTCCCCCTGCCAGTCCCTCCATGCCTCCCCTTCAAATCAATCCACCACTGGCCTCCCAAAAACACACAGCTGCTTTACCTTAAGACAATCTCGCTTCACCACAGACTGGGAGAAGTGGCTCAGCGTTTTATGGTTTAATTGTTTTATGTGCGACCTATTCTTGATGATGGAGGGGCGGAGAGAGGGAGAGGGATGCTGGGAGGAGAGTGAGGAAGAGAGATGCTGAGAGGAGAGATAGATAGAGAAGATTTAGAGATGAGAAAAAGGGATGCTGTAATGAGAGAGAGAGAGAGAGAGAGAGAGAGAGAGAGAGAGAGAGAGAGAGAGAGAGAGAGAGAGAGAGAGAGATTGTGGGAATGAGAAAAGAGAGGATAGAAAAAAAAATGACAGAGAATTATGTTGATAGGTGAGAGAAAATGAAGGAAAGAGAAAAGAGAGAGATAAAATGAAGGTGTAAGTTGTATATTGATTGGTGTGAAGGGAGAAGAAAAGAAAAGAAGAGGAGAGGAATTTCCTGGAAGGGAGGAGACAGGATCGGGAGAAGAAAAAGTATTGGTATTTAGTAAAAGATAAAACTATTTTTTCATTTTTTTTTCTTTTTTTCAGAGAGAGAGAGAGAGAGAGAGAGAGAGAGAGGGGGGAGAGAGTTTGCGCGAAATTCCTTCATTGTTTTCACTTTTTATATATATATAATTTAGAGACAAAGGATATACTCTCTCTCTCTCTCTCTCTCTCTCTCTCTCTCTCTCTCTCTCTCTCTCTCTCTCTCTCTCTCTCTCTCTCTCTCTCTCTCTCTCTCTCTGGACAATTAACACAAGAACAACCTGTAGTAAAATGCAGATGATTCATACAACTCGTGTTTATTCTGCGTTTTTATTAGACTCACCCTTGTGTTGGTGTAGCCGCTGAGACGAGGCGAGCGAGCACTGATTCTCCGCGACTGCCCTGAATGGGTGATCGCTGGGAGGCTTAGAGAGAGAGAGAGAGAGAGAGAGAGAGAGAGAGAGAGAGAGAGAGAGAGGAGAGGGAGAGACAGTGGGGTGGGGGCAGGGGAAGAGAGAGAAGAATCAGTAAGCGAATGAGTGTAGGGCACGTACTCGTATTCAGAAATATTATGCTCTCTCACCACGACTATTTTAAAAGGCCGCATGGATGGTTAGCCGGGTTCTCAAGACTGCTTCTCCTGTTGGTAATGTAGAAGTATTGTTAATCTGTCACTAGAACCGTAAAAACATCCTTAGAGATCCGTGTATTTAGCTGCAACAAGAAGAGGGAGAGGAATAGGAGAAGAAAAGGAGATACAGGTGAGAGGTTTGACTGGCTCATGTTTTATTCTCTCCCTTCCTCACCTGCCCTTCATTAGGCCATTAATGAGGTGCCGGGAGCAGGTGAGGTCCTGTCTGGTTATAATTCTGCAGTAATAGTAGTAGTAGTTGTAGTAGTAGTAGTAGTAGTAGTAGTAGTAGTAGTAGTAGTAGCAGCTTTAGTGGTTCTGGTGATTATACGAGTAATAGTAGTGGTAGTAATAGTATTTCTTATAGTATTGGTAGTAGTAGTAGTAGTAGTTATAGTATTAGTAGTTGTAGTAGTAGTAGTAGTAGTAGCAGCAGCAGCAGCAGTAGCAGTTAGGAGTAGCGTCATTCTTATTAACGAGTACTTCATTTTGACAAGTCTATATTTCACTGCCCCCTGTACTGTGAGCCCGGCATACATAATGACTGCTGGGCTGCTAATGTCCCGTGGCCACTTGGTGTATTATTCGTTACCCCTGACAGCTCTGATTCAGGCAATAAAACACCTTGAATTACTTAGTTAGTAGTTGATTTAATTAATGACTTACTCACCTGTGCTATGGCGGGAGAGAGAGAGAGAGAGAGAGAGAGAGAGAGAGAGAGAGAGAGAGAGAGAGAGAGAGAGAGAGAGAGAGAGAGAGAGAGAGAGAGAGAGAGAGAGAGAGAGAGTCATTTCTTCACCACAATATCCGTTTAGCATCACCACCACCACCACCGTCACCACCACCACCACCACCACGACCAGTCACGTACGAAGCGGGTTTCAAGGTCGCGGTTTCAGGGTTTCGCCAGTTTCTACTTTTTGCCGAATCTTACGTAAGTGTTTTCCAGCTCGCTAGTCACTGCAGCTGGTCGTGGCTCGCGGGGTGGCTGTGGGGCTCCTCGGGGCTGCTCAGGGGTGGCTCAGTTCAGGGGACGGCTTGTGGCTCTGCGTGAAGTAAGTGAAAGGATCTATTAACGAAGCGAAGAAAAATGAGAATCTGTACTAAACTCTTGAAATTCTCGACGTCACGAAGCGAGTAGTGAGTTCTTCAGTATTTTTTATTTTTTTTATTCTCCGTAAGTTGTTTTTTGATGTTTTAAGTGGTGGGATGTCTCGGCGTGCACGCGTTAGAGAAATGGAAAGGAATAGGTTATTAATAGTGTAGGGAACAAGAGTTGTATATACTAATTAGTCTATATAATTGAATCCAAGGAAAGAAAGAAATGAAGGGAAGAGAATATTAATTGTGTTAGAAAATAGATGTATATGAAAAGAAAATACTATTCAAGATGATGAAAATAAGGAAATATATATATTTTTTCTTTATAAATTATTGATTCCAGGAGAGAAAATATAAGAAAAGGCTATTAACTGTGCTGGAAAGTAGACATCTATGCTACTTTTTTTACGGGTGAACAAGTTAACGAACAGCTTTTATTAATATTCAAAAGATAATTAGAGAAATTTATACATAGCGATCATGAGCACGTAGTTCATAACATGAGTGTCTTATACAGAGACTGCCATGTGTAGACCTAATGGCTCCTTGTAATTTCCCTTATGTTCTTACGTCTTTTATTCTTATCTTTTTTAATCTTTTCGTGTCACATAGTTTAATATTTCTATCCGTCCAAGTCATCCCTGAAAATGAAGACGAGACGAAGTATTAATCAACACTGTCCTTATAAAAGAAACACAAAGAAAGTTTAGATGAAAAGAATCCTTAACATCTTCTCGAAAAGTTTGTGAGTCGTAAAATAAGATGGACGGCCTTCAAACTTTTCCTGCCGCTCGTATGAATAAAATGAAACAGCCATCAACTCGTCCATTAATCAGCAAAATGAGGCTCAATCTACAAACATAAATCAAGCTCCACGAGAAGGAGAGAGTAGGAAGAGGAGGAGGAGGAGGAGGAGGGAAAACAACAAGTAATAAAGAAAAAAAAATCATATCTCACACGAACAGTAGAGAACCAACCACCTTTTAACACTGAAATAAAACCACAAGGACTCAAAACTCTGAAAATGAAAAAAAAGAGGGAAAAGAAAGAAAGGATGTCATAATATTTCACATGTAAACAGTAAATATAAGACAGCAACCTTTCAACAGTAAAATAAAACCACATCAACTTCAGGCACTTAAATAGAAAACGTGAAGAAAAAGAGAGAAAAAAAAAAACGTAATTGCCTCAAATACGAATAATCCACAACCTCAGATTCTTACGTAGGATATATAAAGGTAAAAAAAAAAAAAATAGAGAAAAATTGTAGTATCCCCAAAACCGAACAATACGCAACCTCTCTCAACTTTACATAATATCCACAGCAACTCTTAAATAGGAAATATAAAGAAAACAATGAGAAAATAAAAGACATACTATCCCAAAAGCGAACAATACTCAACCTCCTTCAACTTTACAAGAAAATCAAAGCAACTCCAGGATCTTGAATACATTTCCCTAACATTATATTTACTTCCCCTCCTACGTAACAATAATAATAAGAGCCACGTATATATTTCTCACTCAAGCCCGGAGCAGAGGAAGATAAAGAACTTAACTTGCGGATCTTTGTTGTGTAATCTTCCTTAACATTATTATTGCTTCCCGTCGCCAGTATAGTAATCAGACGAGCATTTCTCTCTCTAATCAAGACTGCAGGACGAGATGGAAAATTATATATAAAAAAAATAAATAAAATAATAAATTCTTAACTAAATAAAGATCTCTCAAGTAAAATAAAGGACCAAGATAAACAAGAGCCATTCTAAAAACTAGACGTAATTATTTTGTAAGTTGAATTAGAAGGGAAGATAAAACATTCAAATAAAAACTGGAAACACGTGAAGAGGTTACAAGACTACTCACTTTACTGTGATCAAAATAAAGAAGATCCATTTTGGAAACTAGATAAAATGTTCTTCTTTTAACGTAAACTAGAAAAAAAGAGATAAAGAATACTAACAAAAGCGCGAAACAAATGAAGTTACAAAAAAATACGCACTTCAGTACAGCCTGAATAAAACATGAGTCATTTTGAAAATAACTGGATAAAATGTTTTCTTTTAACGTAAACTAGTTAAAATAATATATCATTCTAATAAAAACTCGAAATAGAAAAAAAGGCCTCACAAAATTATATCTCTATTCAAACCAAAATAAATAAACATTTAAAAAAAAAAAAACTCGATGTTATTTTTGTTTTCATATGTAGACTATAAAAACAAGAAAAGAAGAGATAAAGAATACTAATAAAACACGAAGCAAATGATGATCTCTCAGCACTATTGTATTCGCAGCACGAGCTAAAAACAAACAACAGACGTTTTGAAAGCAACTACACGTATTTCTCGTGTCATGTGGACTAGAAAGCAAGATAAAAGATGATCATAAAACTTAAAACACATGAAGATCCAACAACATTAATTTCATTCAAGTACAAATGAATCCACTAGAATTACTTTGGAAACAGACAAACTTTTACTCACTCCTAGACTAAATAAACAAGACAATGTTAATAAACTCAAAACACAACAGAGCATGACAACAATTATCCCTCTGTTGTCAAACCAAAACAAACAGGAGACATTTAGACATTATGAAAACATTTGCACATACATATTTTAACCAAACCTTAACTAAATATAATAAGATAAATAAATAAACTAATAAAATTCAAAGTACGACATCTCACAACCTTCATCACTTTCTAATGAAACAGAAACAAACAAGAGACATTTAAACATACTGAAAACATTTACAGACACCATTCCTTCCAAAACTTTGAATAAAAAAACAAACATATAATTCAAACCAAAAGACACCCACCACAACATCCCGCACTCTCTATAAAAACGAGGACAAACACGAAACATACATTTAAACATCTGAGAACATTTATTTACACACACAATACCCCCCCCCCCAAAAAAAAAAAACCCGAAAACCATACAAAAATAACAAAACCCAAGACACACAAACTCACAACACTCATTCCAAACCAAAACCACAAAAAAAAAAAAAAAAAACAACTTAAAAACACACGATACCTCAAAATTCCTTTCTTATACCCAAGAGAGTAAGGTCAGCGAGGCACGTGATAGTTTCTGCGAGGGTACATGGACACTAGGTAGGTAGGGACACTGGGTAGGAAGGGACAAGGGTAGGGACACTCATAAGGCCCAAGGAACCCTGACTGATGCGGAACTAACGGCCACTTTTGCCAACAATGGTCTAAGTGTCTTTGTTTTAGTGCGTGGAGCTCCGGATGACCGTGGAGGGGAAGGGGAATGAAGGAGGGAGGGAGGGAGGGAGGGTAGAGGAGGTAACAGGCGAAGAAGGGATGGAGAGAGAGAAGGGGAGAAACGAAGGATGGAGGAGAAAAAAGAAGCGTGCAGAGATGGAGGTTGTATGGACATTGTGTGTGTGTGTGTGTGTGTGTGTGTGTGTGTGTGTGTGTGTGTGTGAGAGAGAGAGAGAGAGAGAGAGAGAGAGAGAGAGAGAGAGAGAGAGAGAGAGAGAGAGAGAGAGAGAGAGAGAGAGAGAGAGAGAGCACAAGAAAATGCAAAACACTAAACAAATAACAGGTACCAAAGGCGAAAGAAAACGAGGATAGAAAGTAAAAAAACAAAAAGCGATAAAAGGAAAAAATAAAAACACGAAGAGAAAAAAATCCTTGACTGTTTATTTGAATTTCTTACTTAGATGTTCATATTTTGCACTTTATTTGTACTTTATTTGCGCATAAGAAAGGGAGAATAAGTGTCTTCCCGTGTCTCCAGATGGCGGCGTGTCCAGCCCTGAGGACCTGCCACGGCCTGTTTGCGTCCGCCTATCTGTGCATCTCTCTCTCTCTCTCTCTCTCTCTCTCTCTCTCTCTCTCTCTCTCTCTCTCTCTCTCTCTCTCTCTCTCTCTCTCTCTCTCTCTCTCTCTCTCTCTCTCTCTCTCTCTCTCTTTATCTCTCTCTTTCGGCAGTAACCTTCCTTCTTTTGCCACACACACACACACACACACACACACACACACACACACACACACACACACACACACACACACACACACACACACACACACACACACACACACACACACACACACACCCTTTCCTGTCAATATATTATCTGGGCTCGAAATAACAATGACCTTTCTTCCTTCTCTTCCATCCCCTCCTCCGCCTCTTCTTCCTCCTCCTCCACCTCTACATCCTCCACCTCCTCCTCCACCTCCTCCTCCTCCTCTAGTCTCTTTTCTTCTTGGTATCGTTTTCACCCTGTAGTGTCTGTTTCTTTTCTTTTTTTTTTGTTATTCTCTTTTTTTGTATGTGTTTACTGTGGTTACTTTTCTTTTTGTGTCTTTTGTAGTTTTGTGTGTTGATTTCTTATTTTATGCGTTTTTGGTTAACTTCCCATTCATTTTTTGTCCTGGACCTCTTCTACTACTGCCCTCTCCTCCTCCTCCTCCTCCTCCTCCTCCTCCTCCTCCTCTTCCGCAGCGTGAGGGAGACAGAAGGAGTAGTTTCACACAATGGAAAGAATCATTCTGTGGCCTCGTGGGATGACCGCTTCCCTTTATGGGCTCCTCCTCCTCCTCCTCCTCCTCCTACGTTCCTCTTTCGTCCATCTTCCTCATTACCTAGTCTCTACTGCGGTTTTGTTTTATTCCTTCTTCCTCTCTCTTCCTTCTTTCTTCTTCTTTACTTATTTGGTTGTTCTGTATTCTGTTCTTCAAGTGCTTCATTTTCTTCTATTTATCTTTTTTATTGCCATGTTTTTCTTTTCTTTTCTTCGTCTAGTTTCTTTATTATGGGTCACTCTTTACTGTTCTCTTTGTTTTTACACTTATTTCCTGTTCTCATTTTTTTTTGTTATTTTTTTCTCAGATATTCATTTATTTATCTCTTTCATTCTCTTTGTCTTTCCTTCCTTACCCCATTCTGCTCCTCCATACCTCTGTTTCTTCATTCCTTTCCCTTGTCTCTCTCTCTCTCTCTCTCTCTCTCTCTCTCTCTCTCTCTCTCTCTCTCTCTCTCTCTCTCTCTCTCTCTCTCTCTCTCTCTCTCATCCAGTTCCTCCATTTCTTTTTTTCATGCCTTCTCCTCCATTTTGTCCATTCTTTCTTTCTCCCTTCATCCCTTCCCTTCATTTTTCCAGCTTCTCTTTCTTCCATGTCCTCTCTATTTTCTACTCCCCTCCATCCCTCCCTTTACTCCCATACAATCTCTCCACTTTCCTCCATATTTCCTCCTCCATTCTCTCTTTCTCCTGTCATCCCTCCTCTTCGTCTTGCCCAATTCCTCCTCCTACCTTCATCCCTCTCCCTCCTTCTCCTCCTCCTCCTCCTCCTCCCCCTACCCCTCCTGCCGGCTCGGGTCTCAGCGCTGTAGGGTTGAAAAGGGGTCCCATTCTTTCCCTTTTTTCCAGGTTTTGTAGGGAATTTTTCGGTTTGGTCCGTGTTTTGAATGGCGGCGCAGGGGAGACTGGTGATCCCTCTGCGGGGGGCTGAGAGAGAGAGAGAGAGAGAGAGAGAGAGAGAGAGAGAGAGAGAGAGAGAGAGAGAGAGAGAGAGAGAGAGAGAGAGAGAGTTAAAGAAAGGCAGATAGGTAAATAGACAGACAGACAGACACATAAACAGATAGATAGGTAATTAGATAAACAGACAGACAGACAGATAGACAGGCAAAAAAAAACCATAATAGACAAAAAAGAACCTTACGATTAAATAAAATTAGAGAGAGAGAGAGAGAGAGAGAGAGAGAGAGAGAGAGAGAGAGAGAGAGAGAGAGAGAGAGAGAGAGAGAGAGAAAGAACTATAAAGAATGGAAAAAAGTGGCGCCTGACTTGTACCTGGTTGTCCTCGGTGGCACCTGGTCATGTACAAGGCTGCCGGGCGCCCTAAACACGTGCTCGTCTGCGTAACACCTGGCCACCTGCAGGACGCCCTCTCTTACCTAGTTAGTCCCGCAGCAATTGGGTAGTTTGTCAGGGTTGCTGCTCCTCTACAAGACTGGCGGTGCTTTAGAGAGACTCTCGCTTCGTAAACTTTGGCTGGCTTGGCATACGTAAACAACAGCTTGGTCTTAGAGCCTTTGTGTGTTGCTTTTTTTTTTTTTTTTTTTAAGATTTGCTGATTTGTTTTTATACTTTATCATTTATTAGTAATTCCTCTTTTACGAAATAGCCAAACCAATGCTTATTCCCCATTAAAGTTTCTGATTTTCTCTTGCATTTTATATTTTATTAAGCATTTATTTATTTATTTTTTTACGTAACAATCTACAGTATTTTTTCGGGGATGACTGGACCTTAAAGAATATTTTTTTTTATGAAGTAGCTGGTTCCTTATTATAATTTACTGATTTATTCCAATATTTTAAAATTTAAGAATCATTTAGTCCTTTACGAAACGGTGTTCTTTTTTTTTTCGAAAGTAAGTTTGACGCACTTCAGTATCTGGTCCTTTATCAGTCATTTACTCACTCAACAGGTCCGTAAATCAGACACGCTAGTACTTGGCATACGTTTTTACGAAGCAAATCCAAATAACATCTAATCCTTTACAAAATAGGTGATTCTTTATCAAGACTTACTGATTAACTGCAGTTTTTCACCCTTTACGAGTCATTTACTTCTTTGCGAAACAGCACCTCCTATAAATCAGGTGCCTCGTTAGCTGGTGTACTATTTTTTTTAAGCAAGAAAGAATTTTATAAGCATTTAATCCTTTATAAAAATAGCATATACTTTATTAAAACTCACTAATTTTCTCTAATAGCCAGTTTTCTGCGTTCTTCACGAAACATCGGGTCTTATATAAATCAACTACCTCGTTAGCTAGTACATCTTTGAGGGATGAGTGAACACTAAGAGTAAGTAATCCTTTACGAAACTCACTGATTCACACAAACATTTTATTCTTTACGAGTCATTTACTCCTTCATGAAACAACACGTCCTATAAATCAAGAGCCTCGTTAGCTGATGTAGTATTTTGAAGCACGAGCGAATTAAAAAATCATGTAATTCTTTATAAAAACAGGCGATTCTTTATTATAACTGACTGATTAACTTCAATATTTAATCCTTTAGTCCTTCACGAAACACCAGGTCTTGTAAACAATATGCGTCGTTATCTTGCATATTTAAGAGACTAAATCCTAAAAACACATAATCTTATATAAAACATACCTCTACTTAGACCCAATGATTCACTTAAACATTCCATCCTTTACCCCTTCATGAAGCAACACGCCCTATAAATAGAATAAATCAAAGCTGGTGTAGTATTTTGAAGCACGAGTGAATTCTAAAATCATGTAAACCTTTATAAAACAGCCGATTCTTTATTATAACCGACTCATTCACTTAAACATCTCCTCCTTTAGTCCTTCATGAAACAACGAGTCCTATAAATCAAGTCCCTCGTTAGCTAGTGTAGTATTTTGAAGGACGAGTGAATCCTAAAGGCATCCTAATCCTTTATGAAGCGCCAGATCCTCGGCCAGGCAGGTGGTGGTCCGCTTCGAAGGGAACTCACAACTTACCGCCGACACAACCTCTCGGCTCTGCCTATTAATTATCTCGGGCAAATTAAAGCTAATTATAATATTTTGTCAGCTTGTTCCATTTATCTCCGGCATCATTTACTAAACCTGCAATCTCGTTTTTTTGTTGCTGTTGTTCCTGCTGGTGCTGCTGCTGCTTCTCCTCTGTCCTGAGAATTCAAGATATTGTTAATACTATTTTGGTTCATGGTGCTTTTATGTTTGTGTGTGTGTGTGTGTGTGTGTGTGTGTGTGTGTGTGTGTGTGTGTGCTGCTTTTGTGTTGTGGCTTGTGATGCTTATTGCTTTCGTTACTTTGTCGCTCTCTTTTCTTGTAGTACTAGTTGTGGTGGTTGTAGAGGCAGTGTGATGCTGGTGGTGGTCGTGATGGAAGTAGTATTAGTAATAGTAGTAGTAGTAGTAGTAGTAGCAGTAATAGTAGTAGTAGTAGTAGTAGTAGTAGTAGTAGTAGTAGTAGTGGCAGTAATAGTAGTAGTAGTAGTAATGGAAACCTTTGATTTAATTTTGCCCTTATCTTATAATAATTTCCTCTCTTTCCAGTTGTACCCGTTTTTCTGGCTTTACACACACACACACACACACACACACACACACACACACACACACACACACACTCTCTCTCTCTCTCTCTCTCTCTCTCTCTCTCTCTCTCTCTCTCTCTCTCTCTCTCTCTCTCTCTCTCTCTCTCTCTCTAAAAAAAAAAAACTAAACCTCTTCATTTATATACCCTCTTACTTTTGTATCTCCCTGTACTACCACATCCTGCTCTCCCTCCTCCTCCTCCTCCTCTTCCTCCTCCTCCATGTTTCCTTCCTCCCGGCAATAGGATAAGTGTCGGTCAGTAGGATTTGCAGGATTTCTGGTTTTTACGGACATAAGAACAAGGATAACTATAGGCAGGGAGTAACGTACCTGGCGATGACGCTTAGGCAGAATAAAAAGACCCAGAAAATAATCATATGTTGGCTGGTGAGCCAATAAAAGAAGTAATATAATTCCTAATGTAGAAATTAATGGTAAAACTATTGATATTATGGAGGAAATTGTACACCTGGGAAATGTTTTAGGAAGAAATATTTTTAAATGTGATACTTCTAAATGTGTGACTGATTTTTATCGACAATGTAATTCATTTTTATCCCGTTTTAAGGGTGGACTGTCACATGTAAGAAATACTTTGTTTTTTAAATATTGTTCTAGTTTTTATGGTAGTCAACTTTTAAATGTGTGTGATGGTAGCATGGAAGCGGTGTACCGAGCGTGGAGGGTTGCAGTGCGTCGAGTGTGGAAGCTGCCCTGGATCACACACTGTAGTCTGCTTCCTCACATTGCTAATGTTATGCCCCCAGAAATGTGGTTCGCAAAACGGGAGATTGCTTTTATAAACCAAATATTAACATCAGACAATATGGTTATAAGAACAATAGGAAGAATGGGGGTTTATGGAAGACATTCAATAATGGGCAGTAATGTAAGATATCTTTCATACAAATTTAATATGAATATTGGAGACATCAATAAGGTTTGGACGCAGCTGCAGTGTGACCAGTACGAACTTGCACGGACTGGTGCACAAATTCGTGAATTGTGTTTGATGAGGGATAGATGTGATACCACAATCTTAGATGTAAGGGAAACTAAGATGTTGATTGATGCTTTGTGCACCGAGTGACGTCGGATTCAGTATGATATTGTCTAATTTAGTATAAATTTATGTCTTTTTTTTTAATAATTAAATGAAATGTTTTTCTTTCTTTTAGTTTTAGTATGTATTTTAGTTTGTGTACACATCTTGTGTGAATAAAGAATATTGAACAAAGAGAGAGAGAGAGAGAGAGAGAGAGAGAGAGAGAGAGAGAGAGAGAGAGAGAGAGAGAGAGAGAGAGATTTTCGTCTGTGTGTGTGTGTGTGTGTGTGTGTGTGTGTGTGTGTGTCTATTGAAAACAAATGGATCAGATACGAATTTCGGGGCAATAACTCACTATACATTGTTATTACGTGTTGTTATTTTTGTTATTGTTACGGTTTGCGTTCTGGGAAAAAGGGGAGGAATATTTGAGGGGGAGAGAGGAAGGGAGGGAGGGATGGAAGGAAGGCGACGGGACAGGAAGGAAGGATGGACGGAACTGGGAAGGGGGGAAATGGAGGGATGGAGAGAAAAGGTGAGAAGATTGAGGGGAGGGAGAAAAGGAGGGAGGCTGAACGGAAGTAAGGAAGGAAGGAAGGAAGGATGGATGAACAGGAGGACTAGAAGAAGGAGGAGAGGGAGAGAAAAGGAGGAGGAGTTTTGAGGGAGAGGGAAGAAGGAGAGAAAAGAGGAGATTGGGAGAGAGGAAGGAAAGAAAAGGGGGATGAATATTGAGAGGGAGGGAGGAAGGACAGGAAGGAAAAAGAGGAAGGGAGGGAAGAAGGGAGAGAAATAGAGGAGGGAGGGAAAAGGTAAGAAGAATTTGTACACCCCATATCATCCTGTCAAGTATTGTGTAAAGGTGTGAAAGGAAACACACACACACACACACACACACACACACACACACACACACACACACACACACACACACACACACACACACACGTTTTACCTTTACACTCTTGACTCCAACTTTTTTTCTCTCTCTCTCTCTTCTTCAAAACACATGTTGCCGGCGGTAGGGAGGTAACCACAAAGAGGAAGAGGAAGAGGAGGAGGAGGAGGAGGAGGAGGAGGAGGAGGAGGAGGAGGAGGAGGAGGAGGAGGACAGCTTATCTAGAGTACACCCTCTGTACCGCCAAGCTTATCAGATCAAGGCTGTCACCATGCACTCCTCCTCCTCCTCCTCCTCCTCCTCCTCCTCCTCCTCCTGGTTTTTTCATGAGCAGCTAAATCCAGTATTCAAGATGCAGGTTCTACGAATTTTGGAGTGGAATTTTTAGGCATCGTAAAAAAAAAATGTTGATGAGAGAGAGAGAGAGAGAGAGAGAGAGAGAGAGAGAGAGAGAGAGAGAGAGAGAGAGAGAGAGAGAGAGAGAGAATTAGATGCGGAAGGTGAATCTAGTCGTAATTTGATGTGGTTCAGCTGGTCACGGCTCACTGGTTCCCGAGAGTATTTCGAACAGAGAACCGAAGCCGCGATTTCGGTTTTGGTTCCACTTGGCGACTCCCGTGTTGAGTGATGGACGCGAGTGTGTGTTTGTGTTTGTGTGTGTGTGTGTGTGTGTTATGCTCATTACATTTTTTTTTTCCTTCTTTCACATTGTATATTCCATTCTCTCTCTCTCTCTCTCTCTCTCTCTCTCTCTCTCTCTCTCTCTCTCTCTCTCTCTCTCTCTCTCTCTCTCTCTCTCTCTCTCTCTCTCTCTCTCTCTCTCTCTCTCTCTCTCTCTCTCTCTCTCTCTCTCTCTCTCTCTTAGCTTCCCAATTTTCTAATTTATACACTTTCCTGCCAAGGTTTTCCACTTTTCACCTACTTTTTCCGTTTTTTCTTATTTTTCATCAACTTGTCTATCCAAAATCTTCATATCTTCTCTACTTTTAGAAATATTTTCCTTCCATATTAATTTTTCTACCAGAATTTTCCTCTTTTTTTACTTTCCTTCCAAAAAGTTTTCCCTTTCATCCACTTTAAGAAGATTTCCACCTTATTTTTTCTCTTCCTCCTCAGTATTAAATGCAACCTTACTTTCCCATCCCCTTTTTAATTCTTTCTCTGCTATTTGACGTGTCTAATTAATCACAAACCACTCTGAAGTATTTATTAATCTACAGTCCCCTCTGAGCATCTTACTGGCTAAACATTGGATAATCTACGCTTTTCATTCCATTTTCTTTCTTATAAATATTCTAAAAGATTTTCTGTATTGCCTTTAGTACTGTGAGTTGTTCCGTATCGCAGTGAAAGAGTTAAAAATCCGGCCAGGTGAAGCATTAAGGGATTTAAGCAAACATTAGTTATCGCCTGCTTTTCACTACTAGACAAGTGTTTCCTATTTTCACTTACAAATATTTTAAGTCCTACTGCCCCATGCATAGTTTTGCGTGCTGAAAAAAAAGGGCAGAATCTACCTCTTGTATGTATTTTTCTATGTCCAGGCAAGCATATTTATACAGTGCTTTGAATGTTAAGAAGGAACGACCATAGGAGTGAAAGGGTGAAAAGACAGGTAAGGTCAGGTAAGGTGAAGCAAGGGAAAGTGTGGAGGATGAGAATATTGTTCGAGAATTTGCTTTGTAGTTGTAAAGAAGATTAGCAGTGAGTGTTTGTTGTTTCGCTCGTGTTTTCCTTCACTTGTATCTTATCTTCTCGTATCTTATTGTTTGTTTTTAATCTCGTGTTTATTCTCGTATTGTTTATTGTTGTTATTCTAGTTGTTTATTATTTTCTAGCTCATGTGATTTGCTACTCTTTTGTTCTCGTTTTCTTTGTCTTTATTATAGGAGTGATTACTGCTTTGTTATTCGTGTTGTATTTTATTCTTTTGGGATGTTTGATATTCCGGTTTAGCACTTATCATTTTGGTCTTTGGGAATGGAAATCTTTGTCTATCATTCGTTGTTTATTGTATCATTCACCTTATTCCTTTTATGTCTTTTTTTCTTCGTGTCTTCTTTTATTTTTCCATTTTTTTTTTTTTTTGAGTTATAACTTTGTCAATAATAGACTTTTCAGTTTGAGACGCTGTTCACATAGTTTCTCTCTCTCTCTCTCTCTCTCTCTCTCTCTCTCTCTCTCTCTCTCTCTCTCTCTCTCTCTCTCTCTCTCTCTCTCTCTCTCTCTCTCTCTCTCTCTCTCTCTCTCTCTCTCTCTCTCCTGTCATCCTCCATCTTCCTACAATCACACCATCGCTTCGTATTTTCTCTCCCTTCTCTTCATGGCTTCATTTTACCTATTAACATGTCCAGCCGATCATTAATCACTCCCTGTCTCTTCCTTTCCTCCCTTTTTTCTCGCCCTCGCCCTCCTCCCTTCAAGTTTACAAGATGTGGTTTTCTCTTCAAGGCCACAAAGTTTTAAGTTGCATGTTTAGTACAACTCAGCTGTCTTCTTGTTAGTTTATCTCTATTCGTAATTATGTTTTCTTTTGTATTTCAGTCCAATACTTCATCAATATTTGTATTTTTGTGAATCTATCAGTTTTATCAGGTTATCTATGTATTTGTCTATTTCCTGTTGTATTTTCCCAACTGTCTTCTTTTCTCCCTCCCATTTGCCTTCATTTCTCAGTGTTTCTCCGTCTTTCTCTCTCACTCCCTCACTGACACTCACTTTTTTTCTCCATCTTATCTCCGCTCCTTAATCGCCACCGCTTCCCTCACACATCTGCCTCCTCCCCTCAATGTTTCTCTCACCCTGACACTCTCCTATTCTTTTTTTCCCCATCACCTTTACTCCCCTGCACCTCTGTTCACTTCCCTTCCCTGTGTCATCATCTCCCACATCGTGTTCTCGCTTCCCACAGCCTCCGCCTCCGCCTCCTTCCTCCTGCACTATATGACAGGGATGCGGTTGCCCCTGGTCTGCGGTTGTATCTAGCGCGATGTGTCAGTGATAGGAAGCTCTGTTTGGGTTTGCCTGCGGTCCGTGTGTCCGTGGGTGCGTCTGCGGTGTCTGTGTGGGTGTGCGCGTTTGGTAATGAAGCTAGTCTTACCGGCGCGTCGATACCCGCTGTATATCTTCGTCTGTCTGAAATTGGCGCTGCGCAGTATAGAGAGTGTGAGGTCCTAGTGGCGAAGCGTACGTGGGGCAGTCAAAGTGAAGGTTGGAAATTAGTTATACGTGCAAATAAAATGATAATGCGCAAGTTTAATCTTAGACAAACAGGATATATCAAGTAATTGGCCTTTCCTCGGATAATGTGGGTGCCTGCTGCATGTTCCTGAGCCCCGAGTGAATAATGAATAAGAAAGAAGCTTGTGTAACGTTGTAAAAAAGTACATTTCCTTGGCTTGGTGAGGCTGGGAGAGTCCGTGGCCGCCTTCACCTTTTTAAACATGCACGCAGTAAACACACACTCCAATTAAATCGATAACATCAACATGCATAAGTTCTGGACCGTCATAGTCTCAGGGTCTCTCTCTCTCTCTCTCTCTCTCTCTCTCTCTCTCTCTCTCTCTCTCTCTCTCTCTCTCTCTCTCTCTCTCTCTCTCTCTCTGCCTGTGTGCTCCTTGCCGCCTAATATCGCTCGTATAATCCCGCAATCATTATCATTATCATTCTGGGAGCGTGAAAAAAGAATAAAAAAGAGTAAAACATGTGATTATTCAAGCCGTCCTCTGTAATCTGTCGGGCCAGTGCGTGAATACCAAGTAGGGTGTGTTTTCAAGCGTTAGATTATAAAGAGTGTCTGAAGCATATATATGTATGTTACTCTTCCCCCATGTCCTCTCCCTCTCTCTCTCTTCCTTCGTCTCCCTTCGTCTCTTTTAATTTTTTTTATTATTATTTTACCTTCCTCGTCAGGTTTATAATATACTTTGCAATACTGAATACGTGCTGGGACTTCTTCGTGTGATTATTTGGGAGTGTTTGTTGTGTGTGTGTGTGTGTGTGTGTGTGTGTGTGTGTGTGTGTGTCTGTGTGTGTGTTTCCCTTTGTGTCGTGTTTTACTTTAGTTGTTTTGTTTTTGTGTTTATTATCATCATTACTCGTTACTGTTGTTGTACGTTCAGCATTGTTCGTGTTATCATTGATATTATTGTTGTTCGAATTAGCATTTGCAATAGTGAAAAGATTATTTCTACTTTTTTTATTGCTACTACTACTACTATTACTACTACTACTACTACTACTACTACTACTACTACTACTGCTACTACTACTACTAAATAATGATGATAATAATAATAATAATAATAATAATGATAATAATAATAATAATAATAATAATAATACGACCACCATAACTACAAAATTTGATAACAACGACCACTTGTACTAATGTTACTACTACCAGCAGTTATAATAATAATAATAATAATAATAATAATAATAATAATAATAATAAATGAAAAAGATATGTACAAAAACAAAAGGAAACCAAGAAGAAAAAGAAGAAAAAATAAAATAATAAAAAATAATAACCAGAACAATAACCAACAATAAGCATCGCAATAACAGTAATAACAATACCATAACTCAGGATAATTGCAGCCCCACCAGTCGCAATGAAGACCATAATGCTGCACTGCCCGTTGCCCGCTGCCCCGCGCCCTCAGAGTAATGGGCGAGACTGGCGAATCTTTCTCTATTTGTCAACAGTGATTATTACACTCACACCCTCGATCTTCTTGATGCAGAACACTCGAGGAGGAGGAGGAGGAGGAGGAGGAGGAGGAGGAGGAGGAGGAGGAAAAAGAGATGGTGGTGAAGGAGGAGGAGGAGGAGGTGAAGGAGGTGAAGAAAGGGCTGCCCCGCGGTGGTGTTGAGTCTCAGATGGTTCCTTGAGGCGCTGATTTGAACCGACAGAAATTTTATGGTTTGCAGAACGTGTCTTGCATTTAAAGGCTTCCCCCCATTGCACTCACTCGCTCATTCACTTATCCATTCACTCGCCTACCCATGCCCTCTGCCAGCTGTCCTCGTAGGCTCTTAGGAATACATGATTTCATTCCTTCCCTCCATCCATTCATCCATTTTTCCCTTTCCTTCTCACTCACTCACTCATTCACTTCGGTAATGGTGATGTGCCCTTCTTGCCTGGAAAAAAAAACTTGAACTCGAATGTCTTTACTGATTTAGATTTTTATATATTCTTCTATACCTAATGAATTTCTTAAACACAAACTGAATTGAATTGTAATTAACCGAGTGACCGAAGTGACTGACTAACTGACCGAGTGACTTTATCTTGTGACTGCAATGGTTGCTCCTCAAGGTTAATGCAGCATTGTGCTCAAAGCTTTAGAATATATTTTGGAAGGTACCACTGAGAGTAATGGGAGTGATGCGAGTGGTTGAAATCTTTTAGCGTTCGTAGTTTTATTTCTGCTCAGTAAAATTGCCATTGTTTTTTTTGTTTTTTTTTAATAGAGTATCGTATCATAGCATTAGTGGCAGTCAGGGGATTAATGAATGAATGAGTGACTAGATTGTTAATTGAAATGGTTGCAAATATAGCCAGATATTGTTCACAGAAAATAATAAAACTATAAGGGAGGAGGCTGCCAAGTAAATAAGAACATAATAAGTAATTCAAACTAAAGAGAAAGTAAGAGGTCAGAATTTGATGATGATTTTAAGATAGTAATGATAGTAACCGACACCATTATTATTATTATTATTATTATTATTATTATTATTATTATTATTATTATTATTATCATTATTGTTGTTGTTGTTGGTGGTGGTGGTGGTGTTCGTGTTGTTGTTGCCATTATTACCAGTATCATGATCGCCACTATTATCGTCCTATTTTTTTTGTTAGAATCATTAACATTTTTCCCATATTAACAAAATGGTAATTACATCTAAGCCAGGCAGGATTCAAGGCAGGACTGGAACATTGTCTTTCGCGTCTTAATTTGCATAAGGGATTCGTCACCTGTCGTTCGCTAATTAGCCAGGCGACAGGTGGCCAGATAATGTAATTTCCTCCCATCGTTTTATCTGCTACAGAAATCTCATTATTTATTTTTTTTTTTTTGCATGGTTATATTTTATGAAAGATTTGATGATAATGCACGAGTGATGGCGTTAGTGGTGGTGGTGGTGGTGATGGTGGTGGTGTTGATGATAGTAGTGATGCTGGTAGCGATGTTGTTACAATAAAAAAAAGTGCATTATCTTTTGTTTACTACGTACTAATTTGCATTTCATTACAATTATTTGACGATTAGTTATTCAAATATTTATACCGTTCTTCCCTTGCTAAGATGTATAACGCTACCTTCATCACCACCACCACCACCACCGCCACCACCACCACCACCACCGCAGGCTGTCAGGCGGAGGGGAATTCAACCGGGGCGTAAGTAATGATCCTGGCGCTGGCTGGCCATAAATCGAGAGAGGTCTGGAAAAAGCTTGCTCGTCTCATCGCCATTACCTGAACTCAAGGAGACACGAGGGACGGACATTCCAACGGCAGTACATTTTATCCCTTTGATGAAGTTTGCCCCAATTAGGAACGGAGAGAGAGAGAGAGAGAGAGAGAGAGAGAGAGAGAGAGAGAGAGAGAGAGAGAGAGAGAGAGAGAGAGAGAGAGAGAGAGAGAGAGAGAGAGAGAGAGAGAGAGAGAGAGAGAGAGATACAGGGTGTGCCTTCGGAGTCCTGCCCACCTCGCCTCGCCGTCAGCAGTAAGGAGTGGGTGCAGTTTGACAGTTTTAAGTTGTCAGTAAATAAGGCAGCGCGCACTGACCGTAACACAAGCCACGGGTGCAGCATCAGTAACTCCTAGCGCAGGGCGGAGCCGCGGCGGGGGGATGTGTCGGCAGGGCAGCCCGCATGGTAATGTGTGCTAATGTTCTCGTTGCGTGCGTGTGTTCCCCCGCACCTTTGTATGCCCGAGAGTGCTTTCCCAACGACTTGTAGATGCATACAGGCACCGCTTACTACTTTTCGCCTCTATACTCGCAGCGGCCCACGATTTGCTTCCCCGCTGCGTAAAATGACAGAGAAACTACTGCCACGCATACCACGGCGCACCGCTGGCCTGCCCTTCCCACCTGCCCTTCCCGTCATGCCCTTTCCACCTGCCCTTCCTGCCCTTCCCGCCCCAGTCCAGCCCAGCGTATAGGGACAGACGTCGGTGGATGTGTGTGGTGCGTGTGGAGGTGGCAGCTGGGTGTTTGCAAGGCGCTACGTCGTGGTGGAGGTGATTCATAACTCGTGGCAGGGTGGTTTGCGAGCGCCGGAGGGGACACACTGCGGTGATGGAGGGGTCGGATGTGGCTGTACGAGGGAGTGGAGGGAGTGGAGGCGGTGGCTGTGGTGGCGGTGGTGGTGCTGGGTACTAGTGGCCGATGGGGGAGATCCAAGGGGGGACAGGCAGGTGGTTAGGCGGAGATGACAAGGTAGTGGTTGTCTCAAGGAGGTTTATTCCTGTTGTTTATCGCTGAGTGGGGTGACGTGGGGGCTTCGTGAAGGTGAAGGAGAGAATGGGGGATGGGGTGCATGGGTAGGTATGCAAGGGAAGAGGTGCAAGGCTAGGGTTACAAGGGAAGAGGTGCAAGGAATGGGGTACTGGAAAGGGATGTAAGAGGAGTGCTGGAAAAGGGTGCTGGGAGGAGGGACAAAGGAAGGGGAGCTGGGAAGTGGTGTAAGGGTAGTGGTGCAAAAGAAGGAGTGCAAGGAACGGGACACAAGGGAAGGGATGCAAGGGAAGTGTACAAGGAAAGAGGTGCTGGGATGGGGTGGCGGGATAGGTTGTAAAGAAAGGGGAGCAAGGGAAGGGGTACAAGGGAAGGTGTGCAAGGGAAGAGGTGCAAGAAAAGGTATGCAAGGGATAGGGGTGCAAAGGAAGGGACGCAGGGGATGGGATGCAAGGGAACGGGTGCTGGGAAGGGGTGCGTGTTTAGTGGGGAGGGCAAATTGATGGGGTGAGGAAGAGGTGAGAGGGAATAAGGACACGGCAGAAGACAATTACTAAGACGCTGAGATGGAGGTGAGAGGGTGATGGGAACCGGAGAGAGAGAGAGAGAGAGAGAGAGAGAGAGAGAGAGAGAGAGAGAGAGAGAGAGAGAGAGAGAGAGAGAGAGAGAGAGAGAGAGAGAGAGAGAGAGAGAGAGAGACGGACGCAAGCAACAAAGCAAGGAGCGGCACTGTGACTTATACCACTCAAGATTTATAACCACGGAACCATGAACTCTCGTCTCCCTTTGTGGCCCTCCAGCGGGGGGACGTGTAAACACCCCACAAATCCCTCGTTGACGGATGAAAAAGAGGGTGTCGCCGCGGGATCCGAAGCCACGTCGAAAAGAACCTCACCTGAAACTGACCTGGAAGACCACCTGAGAGAAACATGACCTCACCTGGACAATAGAACGAACTAAGAAAGACCCCTTGAAAAGACACGGTACTCCTTACAGTAGAGGAGGGACCAGAAGGAGGGAATGAAGGAATAAAGGAATAAAGAAGGGGAGATTCAAGTAGGGAGGTACTGATTAATTAAAACAATCATGACCTCATCTGGACATATGAAAGACCTTAGAAAGACCCCTTGAAAAGATCCTTACTCCTTACTCCTTGGTTTCTGAAGTGGAAAGAAAGAGATAAGAGGGAATGAAGGCTGGGAAAGAGAAAAGAGAAAATACAAGAGAGAAATAAAGGAATGAAGACAGATAAATAACGAAGGGAAGATGTAAGAAAGCATCTAGAATGCAAGGAAAGAAAGAAAGAAAGGGAGACACAAGGAAGAAGGGAATGAAAGCTAAGAAAGAAATAACGAAGGGAAGATTTATGGAAAGAAGAAATGAAGACCAGGAGATAGGATGGAAAGAAGGGAAGAGAGGCAAGGAACTTGGATAGAAAGACCAAAGGGAATCAAGGTAAATGAAAGAAAGAGTGAAGACCAAGGAGGGAATGAAGGCAAGGAAGAAAAGATGGAAGATACAACGAGGGAGGTGCCGATTAACACGGGCGCACCTGATCCTCTCTGGGTGACGGGAGGGTGATGGATGAGAGGAATTACTGATGGTTAATGAAGGTTGCGGGTTCTGGCGTAACACAGGGCCGGGAGTGCTGGCATCGCCCTTTGTAAGTTTGTCCTTTCTTTGTTTTATGAGTGCTTCTCTTTTGTAACTAAGCAGACTCCCTTTTTTCTCCACCTGCTCCATTCCCAAGGTTTTTTTTATTCTCTCCCCATCAGAAGTAATGATATAATATGTAGTAAATCAAGTCAAGCGCATCCCTTGCCTTCCTATCTCGTTAAATATTTAATGAATTATAACTCGGTGGCTGCAGAGAAACGAAGATGATGCGAGATAAACTTTGCAGAGAGAGAGAGAGAGAGAGAGAGAGAGAGAGAGAGAGAGAGAGAGAGAGAGAGAGAGAGAGAGGCACTTGATCTATTCGCAACCACAAGCGTCACTCCAAGAAGAAATATAACAGCGGTTTCATTAAAGAATTCTCTAATATTAAGGATGGCAATTATTTTTTTAATCTTTACTCTCGGCACAAAAGAAGCAGCGAAATGAAATTCAAGTCCCTAAGGTTCTTAATGAAATAAAGAGAAATATTTCACTTGTATCAGAAGAGCGTAGAATAAAAGATGCGAATTTCAGTAGCTATTAATGAAGAACAGTTATTAATACCTGTAATTAATATCAAGCATTACCTGCCAAACGTTGTAATTTACTAGACACTGCGGCCAGTAACCTCAGGAATTACTAAGGAATATTGTATACTCTCTCTCTCTCTCTCTCTCTCTCTCTCTCTCTCTCTCTCTCTCTCTCTCTCTCTCTCTCTCTCTCGGTCGCTTTTTTTACTGATCCTTTACACTTTGTCCTAAACAGTTGGCGTTTTCTCACTACTTTTTCCTCTCTTTTGTGGTGGTGTAATTTTCCCCAACTTTTGTTGTCTCATTATTTTTTTGGGTTGACTTCCTTTCTTTTTTATTCGTCTTCCAATTTCCTTTCCCGCCCTTTCATCGACGCGCGGACCACCCACACACCGCATCGGAAGTGCTACTGTTGCTCCCTCTCATTGCCCTCCCTCCTCCTCCTCCTCCTCCTGCTCTTGCTCCTTCCCTCACATTAACATCAACTATCTTCTCCTTCATCACCATTGTTCCCTTCTTTCCTTTCCTTGTAACACTCCTTCCCGCATGCACACACACACACACACACACACACACACACACACACACACACACACACACACACACACACACACACACACACACACACACACACACACACACACACACACACACACACACACACACACACACACTGGAACTTATTATAACATCCTACTTTCGTTTCGTCGTTTCAAAATAACCTCGATGGCACAAAATTTCGTCATCCAGAAAAGGGAAAAAAACAATTCTAATTACGCATAAATTTTCCTTCTCTTCCTATTTCTTTGTCTTAGAAAAAAAAAAAGCAAGGTTTCTTGGCCACATCCGGTTTCCTTCCCACATTTTTTCCCCTTTGAGCTCCTTCCTTCCATCTCTCCAACCCTCCCCTATCATCACCTCACCTTTATAAGCCTCAGCGTCACTCACCCCGGACCGCCCGCTGTCTCTTTCACTCCCAACTCATCCCTCTCAACCCACTCCACATCCCTCTCAGCTCCACTCACTCCACAGTCACCCCACTCACAAGAACATCCTCAAGTCCCCTCTCACCCCAGGAACCTCTAGTTATCATCCCAGGCTGCCTTCAACTGTCTTTCACCCCGGGACGCCCACAGACACTCCGTTCTTAAAACCATCCTCATCTCTCACCCCAGGGCTGTCCACGTGTCCCCTCACCCCTTCACCCCCTCGTCCCCTTACCCCGTCGCTCCCTCATCCCATGACACCCATCTCGTCTCCCTCCCATTTATGAAAAGCGATGAGGGGTGACGCGGGCAGGTGGGTCGAGGAGGAGAGGAAAACAAAGTCTCCTTAAACACAGCCAATTATCAAGCGAATGGACTAATTCCGGCAGCCACGGGTCACCATTAGGCCCTCCTCGCCCTCAGACAGGTAAGACGCCGCACCTGCCCCGGGGAAGATAATTTCAGGGGTGTTTACCTGGCCACTCCGACACCTGCCCGTCTCCCAGTCGCGCCTCCCAGGTGGTATTTAGGGGAGGTCTGCTGAGATTCACCTGTGGATTACATGGGTCTGACTCACCTTTAGACTCCCTACGATGCGTTTTTGTTCCGTTTTGTTCACCTCACCTAACTAAGTCGGTTTGCATGATGTTTTAAGTCAGAAGTAAATGCGTGAGACACAAAAGAGTCTTTTGTCGTGAGGTTAAATCAGTGGTAAATCTCTGAGTCACTGCCTAGTCGCTTGTCAGTAGTTTTAAGTTAGTAGTAGATGTTACAGATGAGTCGCTTGTTGTGAGATTTGAGTCAGTCGTATATGATTGAGTCACAGATCTGAGTCACTGGTAAATGTTTCAGTCACAGCCGACTCTGGTTCAACTGAGGGTATTTGAGTCACCACTGAATCGTCTGTCATAAGATTTAAGGTAGTGGTAAAAAGTTGAGTCACAGCCGAATCGCCTGTCATAAGGTTAAGGTCAGTTGTAAATATCTAAGTCACAGATGAGTCGCTTGTCGTGAGGTTCAGGTCAGCGGTGAATGTTCTGGTCAGTGCAAGTTGACGTGAGCGGCCGCCCTGCTTGACTCTCTCCCTGCTTTGCATTAATCGCCAGGTGGTCGTGTGGTAATAAGAATAAACTAGTGCTTTGCATGAAGGTGCACGAGGGGAGAAGGAAAATAAAGTCGAAGAAATAGAAAAATAATTAGAGGATGAAAATATAATGAAGAGGAAAGAAAACCACGAAGGAGAAGAATAAAAAAATAATAATACGAAGAACAAGAACAAGAACGAGGACAGAAACAAGAATAACAACAACAACAAGAGTAACAGCAAGCAAAAATAAGAGGAGAGAAAACACGGAGAAGAATAAAAAAAATACGAAGAACAAGAATAAGAACAACAGTAAAAGCAAGAACAAGACGAGCGTGGAACAGAACATGAAGAACAACAAAAGGAAACAAAACAAAGAAGAAGAGGAGATGTAGAAGAGAAGGAACAATAACAAGAAGTAGAAGAGAAGGAACAATAACAAGAAAAATAATAAGAAAAAAATTAGTAACGAGCAGACCAACAAATAACAAACACAACTCACAAAATCATCCCATCACCACCACCACCACCACCACCATCACCACCACCACCACCACCAGTGAGAGAATAACAAGGTAAGACTAATCAATCATTTATCAATTTATCCTCACGTCCACCAATCCCACCAGCGCCCCGCCCCCTCCACGCCCCTCCACGCCCCGCCCAGCCCCGCCCCGACCCGCCCACCCAGGCCGCCCACCAGGCCCTTCCATCAGCCCATCATTACGTGGATGGGTCGTGGGAACGCCTAGAATGGACGGCCGCTGTAATTTTTTTGTGGTGGATTATACCACTTAGAAGATAATCCGCACTTCCTCCTCCTCCTCCTCCTCCTGCTCTTCTTTCGCCTCCTCCTTCTTTACCTCTCCCTGTTGTTCCTCCTCCTATTCCTGCTCTTCTTTATCCTCCTCCTCTTCCTCCTCCTCTTTCTCCTCTCTTTCTCCCCATTCCTATCTCGTCTTCGTTCCTCAACCTCCACTCCTTGCATTACCATCACCTTCTCTTCTTCTTCTCCTCTTCCACCACCTCCTCCTCCTCCTCCTCCTCCTCCTCCTAAAGGGTGGAACGCTATACTTAGGCAGAATAAAACCCGTTCAGGAAATCATTTACTTCTCGCGCCCCGCATCTTATATATTATTTTTCCTCCTTTTTCTTTCTCCTTTTTTTTTTTCTCTCTCACTTTGATTTACTTCTATCCGGAGTTTCCTGATTTAAGTAGCAGTTAGACCTCACGTATGTCACTTATTTCTCCCTACTCCACCCTCTCCACCTCCTCCACCCTTCCCTTAACGATCTATCAAAGTCCACCTCTCTCTCTCTCTCTCTCTCTCTCTCTCTCTCTCTCTCTCTCTCTCTCTCTCTCTCTCTCTCTCTCTCTCTCTCTCTCTCTCTCTCTCTCTCTCTCTCTCTCTCTCTCTCTCTCTCTCTCTCTCTCTCTCTCTCTCTCTCCACTGTTACATTACCTCCCCGGATGTCACATTGCTAATCTCCCGCCTCGTGCTGTTCCTCCCCCACTCTCCCAACTCCTCCCGACTCCTCTTACCTCATTGTTACCGTCACACTCACTCTCCCCGCCCCGCCTACTGCCGCCTCGTCCCGCCCGTCTCTCGTCACACCTCCAGTTCGCCTTACCTAAACGCAGCCAGCCGTCATCAACTTTTCCACCTCTTACTGTCATCCTCCCATCATCTTCCCGTCACCCTTAAGTCTACCTCCCGTCACCATGTCTTCCCGCCCACTCTTCACCCTCCGCCACGCCCACACCACGTCGTCCAGTCTCTCACCCATTTAGTCATCTAGTCATCACGTACATGTCATCATTATAGCCTCACACACACACACACACACACACACACACACACACACACACACACACACACACACACACACACACACACACACACACGCTTACGCACACTCCTACCATCCTCAAATTTAACGTGAAAAAACAAAATCTACAGAAATTTTAAAGCTATTTTTCGTTTTCTCTACACTGGTCCGCCCCTTTCACACACACACACACACACACACACACACACACACACACACACACACATTAAGCTTGTGTGGAAAGAGAAGACGCGCCTCCTCCTACTAACCCGAAAATAAGCCATGACGGATTTGTTCAGGGGCACCCACACCTCCTCCTCCTCCTCCTCCTCCTCCTCCTCCTCTGACGCCACTCGACTTTACATGTACATATTTTATTTATTTATTTATTTATTTATTTTCAGTGTTTGCCCTTCATAATAATTTGCTCTCTCTCTCTCTCTCTCTCTCTCTCTCTCTCTCTCTCTCTCTCTCTCTCTCTCTCTCTCTCTCTCTCTCTCTCTCTCTCTCTCTCTCTCTCTCTCTCTCTCTCTCTCTCTCTCTCTCTCTCTCTCTCAAAGGATGATTCTTTACTGTTTTGATTGGTATATTAACACACACACACACACACACACACACACACACACACACACACACACACACACACACACACACACACACACACACACACAAGGAAGTACTGGTCTGAGGGGAAGGGGGGAGGTGTACAAGAGCTATCAGCCTCAGGTGATGAATGTACAGGTAAGAGAGGCAAATTACTCTCCTGTCACCTGTAATACGGCCTGTAAACTTTTTTCTTCCTGTACTTTTCTCTGTGTCTTTGTCTCTGTCTGTCTGTATGTATGTATGTATATCCGTCTCACTCTCTCCAAATTCCCTTATGTTATTTTTTTTATTTCACCTAATCTACTCATCCCCACACTCCATTTCCAAGCTTCATGAAATCATTTAATACTAGTCAGTCTGGAGTAAATAAAATAATAATTGTAGTGCATAAAGTAATTGGAGATTATTTCGTATCCACTTGATGATGAGAAAATATAATATTAAACTTTGTGTGGCTATTTACTGATACACAGAACAATATTAATCCTATACTTTGATATTGAAAGGGTTAAAACATTTCATTCATTCTCTTTGCTATTTAACTCTTCTGCCTTTCCTCAAAGAGGAGGAGGAGGAGGAGGAGGAGGAGGAGGAGGAGGAGGAGGAGGAGGAAAAGAGCTAAGAGAAAAAGGAGGAGGAGAAAGGGGCTATGAAGAGTAGGAGAATGAGGAGAGTCTAAGAGGAGAAGGTGGTGGAAGAGGAAAGGTTCTAGGAGGAGGAATAGGAGGAGGAGGAGGAGGAGGAGGAGGAGGAGGAGGAGGAGGAGGAGGAGGAAAGAGGCTAAGAAGTAGAGGAGGAGAGGGGCTAAGAGGAGAAGGAGAAACAGGAGCAAGAATAAAAAGAAGATGAAGAGCATATTTTCTAAGAGGAGGAGGAGGAGGAGGAGGAGGAGGAGGAGGAGGAGAAGGAGCAGGAAGAAGCAGAAGCAGAAGAAGAAGAAGAAGAAAAAGAAGAAGATGAAGATGAAGAAGGATCAAGGAGTCGGCTTGTCTTGGGTCTCCCCTCATAACTAACACAGCCTCAGTAATTACCCTCATTTAGATGATGATGTTTACGCCCAGGCTGCTTTTTTTCAGTCTCATAATCGGGCTAATGCCGCGCCATTATCCCGTTAAAGGGGTAATAACGACATTCGCCTTGACACTCCGGGCTGAGAGGCAAACTTTTACTATATCGAACAGATGTCAGGTTGAGAAAAAAAAAAAGGTTGGTGTTTTGTCCAGTCTTCACCGATCTTAGGTTTTCTATGTTCTGCATATACATTAGTGATGGTTGGTTAGCTGGTGGTGTGCTCTCTCTCTCTCTCTCTCTCTCTCTCTCTCTCTCTCTCTCTCTCTCTCTCTCTCTAGTGTAGTATGATGTAGTGTGGTGTGTGCAGTGTGGTGGCGTGGCGTGTGTTATCGTGGTGTGGTGGTGTGGTGGTGTGCCTCAAGGCGTAACACAGCATCGAGTGTTCCCTTTTCACCTCAAGTCATGTCAGGCTACACCAGGAATCCGCCGACTCACCCTCCTGCACCTCCTTGTTTTGCGACACCTCTTTCTCCTCCTCCTCCTCCTCTTCCTCCTCCTCTCACCTACTCGTCACCCAAGACATGCCTCCGCTCTCCGTCTAACCTCAGAAGGACAGAAGCAGAGACGGTGTCCTTGGAGAAGAGTCGTGTAATCACCCTCGTTATTCCTCCTCCTTTTAATCCATTATCCTCCTCCTCTTCCTCCTCATCCTCCTCCTCCTCCTCTTGAACTAATAACCCGCCCGCCTCTTAACGATTTTCAGACAAACAATTTCCTGCTCCTCTTGTCTTGGGTATAAATTCTTGCGACACTTTCCTCTCACCTCCTCTATAGACCTCCTCCTCCTCCACCTCCTCCTCCTCCTCCTCCTCCTCCTCCTCCTCCTCCTCCTCCTCTTCTTCGTACTCTTCCTCCTCCTCGGTTGAGATGGAGAGAGAGAGAGAGAGAGAGAGAGAGAGAGAGAGAGAGAGAGAGAGAGAGAGAGAGAGAGAGAGAGAGAGAGAGAGAGAGAGAGAACCCACACTATAACCTCTCCTTTCATTCTCCCCCCTCTCTCTCTCTCTCTCTCTCTCCCCTACTGTGTCATGGGCCAAGTTATTTAGATAAATGTTCCCCTCCGCCGTGAACCGAGGCCCTGATTTACGCTAAATTATTGCCATTTACTGCAGGCTTCTGTGGGCGAGGGGCGGGCGGGGGTGAGGGATGACGGGCCGAGGGGAGCGGGAGGAGGGAAGGGGTGATGGAGGGAGGTCAGAAGAAAAGGAGCGTAGGAAGCTGGGATGGAGTATGTGGGAGGGATGGAGGGAAGGATGGATGGAGGGAGGGAAGGAGGGTGTAGAAGCGTAGGAAGGAAGAGGATTGAGAGAGAAGAATGAGTAAGGAAAGAAGTGGGAAGAGAGGACAGAAGATGGAGTTGAAAGCGTAAAAGTAAGGAAGAATGTATGGACGGAAAAACAAGGAAAAATATGAGACATGGAAGGAGGGGAATATGAAGGAGGATTGTGGCGGGGGAAAGGAAGGAGGGAGGCTGCAAAGACGAGGCTCTTCCTGGCCCACTACCAGCTTCCGGTGAGCGTGGCGGTGTGTTTGATGCACGCTCCCTCCCTCCTGAAGCGGCAGACACACTGGAGGTGAACAGAGGGAAGGGGAGACACAGGCGGCCTCACACCTGCCCGCCGCTCCTTCCTCTTCCCTCTTCCTCCTGCTCCTTCCTCTGGCATGCCATCCTACGGCCGGCAAGGGTGCTGGGCGGGTCGTGCTGGGGCTGGCCGGGGCGGGGCGAGGCGGGCAGCGTGGGTGGTCCGGTCGCCGCCCGCCGGCTCCTTCGCCGCGGCCGCCTCTGCAGCACCTCATTAAAAAATCATTTGTAGATGATCCGCGTCCCGTTAGGCGTTTTCACGTGTCTCGCAGGAATCTCATTACCTGCCTCGTGTAGACAGATGAGAAACCGTTGTTGTAGGGGTGACACCTCTCCCCGCAGCCTCCCCCACGCACCTCTCACTTCCCTCTACCACCTCTTCCTACCTCTCCAGCCGCACCAAGACTCCAGCACCCCGCCACGGGAGGTGAAGTGAATTCTACATGTATAAACACACTGCCGCCTCCTTCCCGTCTGTCTCTCCCTCTCCTCTTTAGTCTTGTTTTCCTACTTCGTTAGTCACATTACGGCCGCCCCTCAGCCTCCCTCTGTTCTTTCCCTGCCTCATTACCCCCACGTGTGTGTGTGTGTGTGTGTGTGTGTGTGTGTGTGTGTCGTGTAAGGAAGCGTGTAACCCTCCATTGTATGTAGTACACATTTGAATATTTACACGGCTTAACCTGCCCCCTACACGACCTTGCTGCCTCCACACACAAATTACCCCACCTTCCCTCTAAACCACTCACGGTGCCGACGTAAATAACAATGTCGGGGGCCACGTAAAGTTCCAAATGATGAGAAACACATTATGAGATAAACCTTTCTTTATATAACCCACCTCATACCTGTTCCCAGATTCCCGTTACTCTCCCTCCCTTCGCCTGTGTTTCTATATTGCCATCACCCACCTGTTGGAGGAGGAGGAGGAGGAGGAGGAGGAGGAAGGAGGGAAAAAGGGAGGGGTTCTAGAGGATGGAGTGAGGGCGTAGGGCAGAATATTTCAATTTGATGCCGGAAATGTCCTTTTAACGAGGGTCTTGTAGGCCTCCTATTGCTCCTCCTCCTCCTCCTCCTCCTCCTCTTCCTCCTCCTCCTCCTCCTCTTCCTCCTCTTCCTCTTCCTCCTCCTCCTCTGCATCCTCTTTCTTATTATAGTTATCATCTTTGTTTTTGTTGTTTTTATACATGTACTGGTAGAGTAGATTTTTACTCTTGTTTTCTTTTTTTCCAGTCCTTATCGTCGTCTTCGTCCTCTTCCTGTTTCTTCTTCTTCCTTCTCTTCCTCCAACTTTTCATTTTTTTCCTGGATTATGAAGATTTTTTTTTTTTATCAAACAAATGAGAAAAAAAGTGCTGCTTGTTTTGATATTGTCGGATTAATGCCCAGTGATCCTATTGGGCAAAAAACCTGGAAAAAAAATGTATCTTCTGTAGAACTCCTATAAATATTTCCACGCAACTTTTCCATAACATTGCTCTCCTTTCCTTACATTCGCGGGTAGGAGAGGTTGGCGGGGAGGAGCCTTTGTTTTTTGTATCTACGTATCCTACTGTAGCTTACTTAGTGTAGCTTATCACAAAGAGCCTTATAAAGTGTGTTTCCGTGGTGTTATTTTTTTGTTTTGTGTTTCTTAGTGCTCGTTTTTTCTTTGTGTTCCTGTCGGCTTCTCTTTTCACGTATGTCTTAGTGAAGTGTTTGTTCTTCTTTTGTGTTTATTCTCTTATGTTTGTTCTTCGTTTGTGTTCCTTCTCTTTCCTACTTTTCTTCCTTTGTGTTCCTCAGTGCCCCTCCTTTCCTCACTCTATCCATCTACTTAATACCCTCCTTTCCTCTCTTTCACTCCTCGCCACTCATTTGTTCTGCCTCTCATCTGCGACACGTCCCTTCACCATCCATCATCCTGCTTCCTCCACTTCCTTTCCTCCTCCTCCTCCTCCTCCTCCCCTATCACCTTCCATTCCTTCCCCCATCCTGTTACTCCTCCTCCTTATCTTTCACCATCGCCTCTCCTCTTCCCCTGTCACCATCTCGTCCTCAGACACCTCTCCTCTTCCCACATCACCACTACCTCTTTCCCCATCACCTTCTCCTACCCCTATGCTCTTCCCTATCACCCCCCACATCATTTTCCTCTCCTCCTGTCCCTCCTCTTCTTCCCCATCACCACATCCTTTCCCTCTCCTTCTGCCCACATGCTCTTCCCTATCACCTCCACATCCCTCTCCTCCTATCCCTCCTCTTTATCCCCATCACCTACTCCTCCTCCCCACCAGTCGAGAGGAGGAGATCGAGACACGGCTAGATAACAAGGCGCGGGGTGGACTGGCTGGCATAAAGGTGTGGCTATATTATTCATCACAAGGCCCATCACTCCTAAACGCCCCGCCATTCAGCGCTAGTGATGAAGAAGACTCCGGAACACAAAGAGGGAGGGCGTGCAGGCGCGTGTGGCGGGGGTGGGAGGGGGTAGAAGGTGGAGGGGGAAGAAGAGGGATGTTGAGGTGGAGGAAGAAGAGGAGAGGGATGTTCGTGAGGAGGAAGAGGAGGAGGAGGAGTGAGGTGTGCACAGAAGGGCGTTAGATAAGGGAACAAGCATGGTCCTTCTCTGTTTTATTTACTCTCTCTCTCTCTCTCTCTCTCTCTCTCTCTCTCTCTCTCTCTCTCTCTCTCTCTCTCTCTCTCTCTCTCTCTCTCTCTCTCTCTCTCTCTCTCTCTCTAAGGATCCTGCTGCTAAGATGGCGATGATAATGACGAATGAAGCAAGGATGAGGAAAATGAAAAAAAAAAAAGTTGTATGATTAAAGTGAATAAAAAGTAAAAAAAAAAAAAAAAAGCAGAGGATAATAAAAGCTTTTCCCCCGCCAAGATTCGAAGTCGTTACGTCCATGAAAAATGCCCCGTGTGAGTGAGGGAGGGAGGGAGGGAGCAATGGTGGGAGGGAGGGAGCGCTTGTCAAAAAAAAAAAGAAAAAAAAAAAGTAGTGAAGAAAGGATGATGAGCGACTGGGAAAAAAAAAAGAAGAGGTGACGATGCAAAGACTACCCCTTCCAAATTCCCCATGTATCCCCTTCCTGTACCATTCCTTCCCCTCCCTCTCCCTTTCCTTCAGTCCTGCACCTCTTTTCTGCCTACTGTACCCTCATTGTACCATTTCTTTACCCCTCCCTTCCCACTCCTGTACCCCTTTCCTTGTCACCTCCTGCATCATACTTCAATTGTACCATTTCATCACCCTTCTCTCCTGTCCCTCCCATATTTCTATATCCCTTCTCCATGTAGCCTACCTATCCCTCCACCTTTCTCTCCACCTCCCCTCCACCGCACTGTACCTCCTATACCTCCCCTTTTGTATAATTCCTCCACCCTTCCTTCCCCTCCTATCTCTCCCTCCACCGCACTACACCTATACCTCCCGCTTTGCACCATTCCTCCACCCTTCTCTCCCCTCCCTCTCCTCCCCAGTGCATCCCCAGGCGAGTGTCGTAAATAACATCCAAGCAGGTTTATTGCAGTTGATTGTTCCAGCGTAGGACGAGAGGACCTGGCCAGTGGAATGACACGGCATTACCTGAGCGGGACGGGCACGCAGCGGGTCATTAGAAGCACGAAGCTGCCCAGGTACTCTTGCCCACCTGCCCACCTGACCCCCAAAAAAGTCACCCCGTCACTCCCACCACCTGGGAATGGGAAAACTTAGGGAACTAGGGAGGGATTAGGATGAGAACGAGGGTTTTTGTGATGAGAAAGGGGTGATGGATGAAGGGGTGAAGGTGTAATGGAGTATTGAAGGGGTATTGGTGGTAAAGGGGTGAAGGGAACATGTCTGGTGGAGGAATGGGGGAACTGATTGGATGAAGAGGGAGTTGGATGAAGGGAATGAGGTGGAGGAATGGGGGAATTAAAGGGGAGTTAGGGAAATTAATCCTTTCATTACTAGTCAATCTTGCCCATAACCGACTACAAATGTTAGAAGACATATTTTTTGTACTATTAAATACGCACTTCTGTACTTAGCAAATATAAAGTCAACTTCTCTTCCTTATGACCAACCATCCAAGGAATTTCTTGCAATGATCCCAATGTTAAAGAAAGCGATCATAACAGCGAAAGGGTTAACGGTGAAGGGAGCACGTCAGGTTGTGCTTGTTATTTATTTGTTTATTTACTTTATTTATTTATTTATTATTATGATTTTTTGGTGAGTGTTTGGTTGATGTATTAATGTTTTAACTGACTGATTGTTTTGTAGATTAATTATTTTGTTTGATGTGACGTGATGTGATTTTCCTTCATTGTTTCTTTTCATTTTTTCATCTTTTTTTCAGTTTGCTTTCCTTGTCATTTCCCGTGTTTCGGTTACAGGATTGGCTTAATTCTCTCTCTCTCTCTCTCTCTCTCTCTCTCTCTCTCTCTCTCTCTCTCTCTCTCTCTCTCTCTCTCTCTCTCTCTCTCTCTCTCTCTCTCTCTCTCTCTCTCTCTCTCTCTCTCTCTCTCTCTCTCTGTCACCCACTCCCCATCAGGTATGCATGGCGTGTGTTAAGTCACCTCATAAACTTCTCATAATTTGCCTGTGTCACCCATAAACTCACGTCCCTCCTCCTCCTCCTCCTCCTCCTCCTCCTCCTCCTCCTCCTCCTCCTCCTCTCTCCCCCTTTCCCTCTCCTTATTCAGTCCTCTGCTTCACTTCCTCATTTCATTGTTTTCTCTTTCTTTCACGTCTCCTCATCCCCTTTTTCTTGACTCATATTTTCCTGTTTTTTTTTATCTATTTGTCTTTTTTCTTATTTTTTCTTTAATGTTTGTTTTTATTTTTCTTTGTGTGTCGTGTTATTACGTCATTCGCTTCTCCTGTAATCCATTATTGTGTGTCTCTTTTTTTATGTCTTTTTTTCTCATTTCCTTCGTCCTCTTTCGCTGTTTATGTCTCTCTCATCGTCATTCTCTCTCGTGTTTTATTAGCCTTTTGTTTCTCCCTAACTCATCCGACTCCTTCATTATTCTCTTGTTTCTCATTGATTTTTTATTCTCCCTCCTCTTCACTCTTTTCTAATTATCTCAGTTCTTATTATTCATCTCATTCTCTATTTCTTTTTTTCACTTATTTTCGCATCTTCCATTAATGTTTTCGTCTCTCTCTCTCTCTCTCTCTCTCTCTCTCTCTCTCTCTCTCTCTCTCTCTCTCTCTCTCTCTCTCTCTCTCTCTCTCTCTCTCTCTCACCCCCATTTCATGTCTCTCCTTGACCCCACATTTACACACACACACACACTTACACACACACACACACACACACACACACACACACACACACACACACACACACACACACACACACACACACACACAGCAAAACGCCTCGTGAGAAAAGAAATTATTGTCAGTTTATTTTTCTTTTTTTTTTTCCTTGCTGATTAAACTGATTTACCGAGTGAGAAGCATAGAGCATAAAGAAGAGGAGGAGGAGGAGGAGGAAGAGGAGGAGCAAGAGCAGGAAAAGAAGAGGGATGTTGTTTAAGGAGGAAGAAACAAAGGAATTAGTTTTATAACTTAGAAATTATAATGAATAGGAAAGGTATTCATACCAAAATTTTTTTCCGTTATTCTTTAGTTTCTCTTAATTCTATTCAGCAACAGAAAACGGGAGAAAATAAAAGAGGTATTTATGCATGTAGAGTCACGAGGGATTGGAAACTCCCACCACCACCACCACCACCACCATCAGATTCAGTTCACTTTCGTTCGGTGTCTCGTCTGATATTCTCCCGATTCGACTTGGCGAGACGCGGATTACACGCAGCTGACGGGGACCAATAGACGGCAAAGGGTGTGAAGTGAAATGAAGTGAAGTGAACGGAACGACTCAAAGATAACAAAAAAAAAGAAAAAATAATAATAGTAATAATAATAATAATAATAAAACAGGACTACCCATTGAAAAAAAAAAAATCACTCCCACACCCATCCCAAAAAGAATCCCAAATTGACCCTTTCCAAATACAGTATAGAAATTAAGAATATATATATATATATATATATATATATATATATATATATATATATATATATATATATATATATATATATATATATATATATATATATATATATATATATATATATATATATATATAGGGAAGCTCAGATACAGTTGATTGGGCGCTAAATTCAGTTCCTTGTTAGGGTGGTGGAATGCCTCGAGGCGGAAAGTGTACCGATGACTCGCAGCTCTCAGGTGAACCGAAAGAAAAATGTCCTTCCTAGAGAGAGAGAGAGAGAGAGAGAGAGAGAGAGAGAGAGAGAGAGAGAGAGAAATAATGGGATGCAGAAGGATATGGAAACGGAAGCAAAAGAAAAAAAAACGAGAGAGAGAGAGAGAGAGAGAGAGAGAGAGAGAGAGAGAGAGAGAGAGAGAGAGAGAGAGAGAGAGAGAGTCCCCTAGTAAAAACTCCACAGCGTATTTCTAAAAGTTACGAGCCGCGACTTGACTTAACAGGTGATGCAGAGAAATTAGCGCATGGGGAGGCTGGGATTCTGTACCGCAGCTAATCAGCCCACCAGTCCGTATCCAGTGAATTTGGCGCCCTCCTCCTCCTCCTCCTCCTCCTTATCCTCCTCCTCCTCCTCCTCCTCCTCCTCCTCCTCAGCGGTGCATTTTTAACCAGCATTGAAAAGGTACTTACACTGGCCAGTAAATATGCGACGTACCAGAAAGCCACTGTCATTATATAATATTTATCCACACACAGGAGGAGCAGGAGGAGGAGGAGGAAGAGGAGGAGGAAAGTGGAGGAGTGGAGGAAAGTTCTGAATTTGATGTCTGGCCTACTTACGGTGTGGTAGTTTCTCTCTCTCTCTCTCTCTCTCTCTCTCTCTCTCTCTCTCTCTCTCTCTCTCTCTCTCTCTCTCTCTCTCTCTCTCTCTCTCTCTCTCTCTCTGTCTCGGTCAGCACACCTGGTTCTTCAGTTATTATATATCCCTGCTCCTCTTCATTATTCAATACACCTGTCTTCACCTGGTTTGATTTTTTGTTCTCTCCTTCGACATTCTCTTATTTTTTCGTATCTATATTTTTTTTCGCCTCTCCCTCTTTCTTATTTTATTTTTTTTGTGTCCATCATATCCTTCCCTCCTATCATTCGTTAATTTCCTTTTACTCCTTTTTATTCTTTTCTTTTCTCCTGTTCCATAATTATTCTTTTCTCCTTTCCCTCTTCCTCCTCCTTCTTTATGTTGTCCATCATCATATATCTCCCTCTTCTACTGTCTCATTTCACCCCCCTTCCTTTTATCATCCTTCTTCATTCCCTCTCATCTTCATTTCTCCATTCTCTTCGATTCCTCTCTTTTCTCCCTTGTCTTCCTTTCATCTTTCTCCTTTCTCCCCTTTCTTCCTATCATCCCCTTACCTCCTAACATTCCTCCTCCTCCTCCTCCTCTCCTCCTTATCATCCTGACTTATAAGGTTACAGAGACACAAACATTGGTAGTAATCGTTCCTGCACCGAGAAATTACTGTTATTTTTTCACCCCTGCCTTTATCCACGAGTCTCGGGTCACATTGGGTGTGGGTGTATCCGCCTGGGTGATGAATGTGGATCGGATGGTCGTCTGGGAGGGGTAGGTGTAGAATGTGCTGATGTGGATGGGGTGATAAATGTGGATTTGTGGTGTGGACGGTGTAAATGTGGTGGTGGTGATGATGATGGGTGTACTGAGGGTGTAGTGGATCATGGATAGGTGTAAGTGGATGAAGGGTGGATAGAGATGGTTTGTGTTGGTATGGGTGTAGAGGTGGTGGTGATGAGTGTAGGAAGGTTGTGATGGATTGTGGATAGGTAAGTGAATGGAAAGTGGATGAATGTGATGATGTAGGTATTGCCACTTAACCCGTTCACTGCGACACAAAACAATTAGCAGCACCATAAGTAATGCATGGAAACAGTACAAGCTCATATAAGAAAGAAGGGGATTAAAAAAAGACTAGATTTGTGCCCAGTTTAAAGATTGGGCTCCTAAACAAGTAAAGATGTCTCAGAGTGATTAGAAATTAGGGAAAGACGTACCAAATAGCAATGAAAGAGTTAAGTTTTGATTTTTTACCAAGAAAAGTTTATAATTACTTTTTGTTATGTCTAGGTTTCATTATTCTAAAACTCTACTTAACTTTTCTATTTCTATCATGAATATAAAGAAAATTCACCAGTTTCTCATCTCAACCTTCAGAAAAAGAGAGAAAAAAGTTACTTAGCCATTTTGTTTATGCATGTAACGGTATATAAATCATCACTAAATTTAATTAAACTCAAAGTAACAAGCGCGGGACTCGAACCCTGGAACTCCCGACTGGAAAACAAGTGCAGTGGACCATTTTCAGTCTTCATATACCTGTAATAAATAAGAAAAGTTACCAAAGGGGAATAGTAACCGCGTGCACTTAAATATACGAAACTGTGTGTTGTTGGGACGAATATTAAAGGAAAACACAGGTGGTTGAGAAATAGAAGAAATATATGTAGCGAAAAATACCTGTACTGCGTGATGGAGGGTGACAGGTGAGAGAGAGAGAGAGAGAGAGAGAGAGAGAGAGAGAGAGAGAGAGAGAGAGAGAGAGAGAGAGAGAGAGAGAGAGAGAGAGAGAGAGAGAGAGAGAGAGTAGACAGACACGAGACCAGACAAAGAAAGGGACAAAAAGAGACGAGATTAAGCCAAACCAAACCTCACTTAAAGACACAAATACCAAGACACTTCAACACACACTCACACACACACACACACATACATACACAAAAGTCTACACTCATCCTCATTAACTCACACGGGGTCACTTTTACACTTCCTCCCCTCCCTCCCTTCTTCTTCCTTCTCGTTCGCGTCGTAAGTTATCTAATAGGAAGCGGACGCGGGGAGGTGGTTAGCGAGCTC
Source organism: Scylla paramamosain (assembly GCF_035594125.1). Taxonomy (NCBI): domain Eukaryota; kingdom Metazoa; phylum Arthropoda; class Malacostraca; order Decapoda; family Portunidae; genus Scylla; species Scylla paramamosain. The sequence continues at coordinate 11,079,424 of NC_087174.1, forward strand.
ATGAACACACTGCTTCGCTATATTTGGCCTCCGCTTCTTCCTCCTAAATTTTCCTCTCGGTTTCTCTGTTTGACGTCAATCCTGTGATGGCCGGCGATTAGGGATCCTTACGTCCTATTCAATATGATGTGAGGGACGGCGCCGCTCCAGGAATAGGGCCGATGAGAAATTATAAAAGTCTGCCATGAAAATATTAAACACATATTTTGCCAGTAATTATTTTCGCCTGATGGAGTCTCCTTTTTTTTCGTCTCTCTCTCTCTCTCTCTCTCTCTCTCTCTCTCTCTCTCTCTCTCTCTCTCTCTCTCTCTCTCTCTCTCTCTCTCTTTTTAGGGGTCTTGTGTGAGGTCTTGTAATATTTTTTTTTGTTTTTGTTTTTTGTTTTGTGTAGTGTAAAATTACGAGTGTTTCTCCAACGAGCGAAGAACAAAACAAAAAATTAAGAATATATATATATATGTAAATATATATATATATATATATATATATATATATATATATATATATATATATATATATATATATATATATATATATATATATATATATATAAACTCTAACACACACACCTCATCAGTAAAAAGAACAATAACAATCAATAACAATGTTGAACACATAAGCACACAGAAATAATACATGAATAAATACACAGAGAAAAACAACTTTATACTATATTAAAAGCTAAACCAGAATCTTTTTAATTTATCTCGTCCTTAATAACAACCCACGGCATGGGCAGTGTTTGATAATTTACTGGAGTGTGTGGAGGTGGAGTGTGAGATGGCGGGGGGAGGGTGGAATTAGGGGTGTGTGGGCGTGACGGGCGGGAAGACACGGACTGGAGGACTAGAGCGGGAAGATACGGGCTGGAAAACTTGAGCGGGAAGCCTCGAACGGGAAGATTGGAGTGGGAGGACACGGGCTGGGAGACTGGAGCGGGAAGACATGGACAGGAGGATTGGAGCGAGAAGATATGGACGGGAGGACTAGATCGGGAAGACACGGGTAGGAGGACAGGAGCGGGAAGACAAGGGCGGGAGGACTAGAGCGGGAAAACTGGCAGAAGGACTGAAGCGGGCGGGAAGACACGGACGAGAAGACATGGATGGGAAGACTCTGGCGGGAAGACTAGAGCGCCGGGGGGGACTGGGAAGACAAGGCTGGGAGAACTAGAGCGAGAAAACACGAGCGGGAAGACACCAGCCGAAAGACACAGGCGGGAAGACACGAATGGGAAGTCTCAAGCAAGAAGACACGGACGGGAAGACACGGACGAAAAGACACGTGTGGAAAGACAAGGGCGGGAGGACTGGAGCGGGAAGACACAAGCGGGAGGGAGACAAATAGACACAAAGCACGTGGGGGAACATCTGCAGGAGAATTTTTGCTCCAGATTAAGGGGAGAAGAATACCCGAGGGAGAGGGAGGGAGAGAGAGGGAGAGAGGGAGAGAACAGAGGAGAGGCGCTTCGTTCCTCTCCTCTCCTCTCGGTTCTTCTAAATTTTTTCGTCTTCGGAGAGAGCGGATTCTGCGAAGGTGGTGTTTGTTGTGCTTCCTCTTCCCCCTCCATTCTCTCTCTCTCTCTCTCTCTCTCTCTCTCTCTCTCTCTCTCTCTCTCTCTCTCTCTCTCTCTCTCTCTCTCTCTCTCGTAAGAATCACATGTGTATTTCGTTTGCAGAAAGAGAGAGAGAGAGAGAGAGAGAGAGAGAGAGAGAGAGAGAGAGAGAGAGAGAGAGATAACATTAACTCCTCACGCAGTTCCTTCTCTCCCTCTCTTTTCTTCATCCTTCTTCTCCCTCCCTTCGACACCTCCCTCCCCTCCCCTCAACACCTTCCTCTATCCCTGCCTTCACCACCTCAATCCCTTCCTCCCCCGCTTCCCCCCGTAGCAAAATGGCACCTCGCAAGGAACCCGCATAAAAACAAAACACAATCTCGATCCAAAGGACACGCTGTGGGTCTTTTCGTGACTGGTGGCGAGACGAGACGCCATCTGTACCAGCCTCTCCCTTAACCCCTCTCTCTCTCTCTCTCTCTCTCTCTCTCTCTCTCTCTCTCTCTCTCTCTCTCTCTCTCTCTCTCTCTCTCTCTCTCTCTCTCTCTCAAGCCTTTAGATGATGTCCGTGATGTATATGAGTTTACTGGCCTGTCTTCACTTTCCTTGCCTTTTTTTTTATTTCATGTGTGTCTAAGTTATTTATTTATTTATTTATTTGCTTTTATAGGTAGTTGTTGAATTTTTTGCTAGTTTATTTACTCTATTTTTTTTACTGATTTTTGTTTTACCTTGAACAAGTAACATATGTGTCTAAGGTTTGTTTGTTTGTTTTTTTAGTATTTATTTGTATTTCTAGAGAGTAATTGGATTTTTTTTTGCTAGTTTATTCACTTCTTATTTTCTAATTAGTTTATCTTTATTTTTTATTAACGTTTTTTTTTCTTTTTCTCCCTCTGTGTAGTAGTTGGATTTTTTGCTAGTTTATTTATATTTATTTATTTTTTTCTTTTTACCTTGATCTATAACAGGTAACATCCTTCTTGCCATCATCTGCCTCCCTTTAGTCCTCTTTATTCTTTCCATCATCCTCTATTATATGACTTCATTCTCTTCTACATTTGTCTGAAGTCTTACCATCCATCTTGTTTTCTCCCATCAACGCATTCCGTCTCTTCTTACTCTCTCATTTCCACTACCTCTCCTCCACTTACTCGTTCTATACCTTATCTTTTGCTCTTCCATATTTAAAAACTCAATTTTTTTTTCCTTGTGTTCCTTCATTTATCCTCCTATTCTATTTTCACCCATTGTAGACACCCTTCTCTTTCATCAACTCGTCCCATCCTATCCAAAAACTATTTAATTTGTCTTTCAATGCTTCACTCTCCTATTCTGAAACGCTTTTTTTTTCCCCTTTAGTTACTTTTTCAAGATTCCTTTCCCTTAAACTTTCTCTGACCTTGCCTGAAATCTTCTCTCCCCCGTTCCTTTTAGCGTTCCCTCAAAGTCAGTCTCTCTCTCTCTCTCTCTCTCTCTCTCTCTCTCTCTCTCTCTCTCTCTCTCTCTCTCTCTCTCTCTCTCTCTCTCTCTCTCTCTCTCTCTCTCTCTCTCTCTCTCTCTCTCTCTCTCTCTCTCTCTCACAGCATTCATCTCCTCCACCCTCACCTCTGTTCTGACCCTCTCCACACCTCCACATTACACTGATAACCCACACCCTTACCTCTCCCCACTCTCACTTCTTCTCCTTCAACCTTCTTCGTGTCCTGTCCGTCCTTCCTTTCCTCTCCTCCCTCCCACTTACTTCCATATGCTTGGCTATGCATTTCGTTATTCCTTCTCCTTTTCCTCCTCGCTCAGTCAACTTTTTTTCCTCCTTTTCTTACCTGTCCTTCTCTTCACCTGTGTGCCAATTACCATTTTTGTGCACCTTCCTTTGTAACCCACACAGGTAACCATGCACACGTTACCTACATTTAAGGAAGAAAGGATAAAGGAAAAAGAGATAGAATGCACTGGGAAGGGGATACAAGAGAGAGGAATGTCTCGAGTAAGAGGTAAGAGAAAAGGAGTGAGGGAGGCTGGACGGGGGAGAGAGATAGAATGGGTTAGGATGGGAGAATGAGTGTTAACGACGGAATATTGATGAGACAGTGAGTGAGGGAGGGAGAACAGTGAAGAAAAGATGAGGTGATGAGCTGGAGAAACACGGAGGGAGGAGCATTGAGGAGAAATACAGGGTAGAAGGCGAGAGACGAAAATATGGTGAAATGAAAGAGAAGGGGATGGTGAGGCGGGGAATATAACGTGTCTCTCAAAGATGAATGGATAATGAAGGTGAAAATGTGTGACTTTAATGGTAATACACACACACACACACACACACACACACACACACACACACACACACACACACACACACACACACACACACACACACACACACACACACACACACACGAGGAGGGGCAGGAGCAGACGAGCAGCATTCCAGTAACTTACCCAAGCGAGTTCTAAGGTAAGGAACTCCTACCTTTCCTCCTCTCCTCCCCTCCCCTCTCCTCTCCTCTCCTCTCCTCCTCTTCCTCCTCTCCTCTCTTATTCCTCCGTACCTCCACCTCGCTCTCTGTTTCTCATTTCCTCCATGTTTTCCTCGTCTTTTCAGCCTCGTGTTCCTTCCTCATCTTTATTCTACTCTTCCCTCCCTCTCATCCTTCTTGTGTGTTGTTCCTTTTCACACTTACCTATATTCCTTGCCTACTTGCATATTTACCTCTCTCACTCCTCATTGCCTCCCTCTCCCCCCTCTCCCTCACTCTCCTTCTCCCTCCCCATCTCACTTTATGTATCTGCCACCATCACATTTCATAAACAACTAGCCCTGCCTAATTAGCCTGGGCATTCACCACCAGCTCGTCTTACCCTTGCTATGTACCCACAACAACGTCCTTACACACCACCCTGTCCCTCGTACCTTATTAAACCACATTATTAACTCAATATCTCCCACACGCATCAATTCCCCTTACATAATCACCTCCAACTCTTTTTTTTTATTTTTATCTAACCTTATTTGAGCTTAACTTGCCTTATCTCGCCTTACCTTACCTTAACCTAACGTAACCTAACCTAACCTAACCTTACCTTACTTCACGTACCTCACCTCGCCTTACCTGTGTCTTACCTATGTCCCCGTTACGTGTTACCTGTTACCTGTTACCTTTTCTCGCCACCCACGTGCCCCTTTTTGCCCAAATGCTCACCTGGTATTTACCTCTACCTGAGCATTACAATTTGTCCGTCAGATGGTTACCTGCCACCCGACTTGTCTCAGCGCGGCCCACCACCTGTGTAACACGCCTCCCACCTGCTGGCGTGTGTGTGTGTGTGTGTGTGTGTGTGTGTGTGTGTGTGTGTGTGTGTGTGTGTGTGTGTGTGTGTGTGTAAGCTGTCCAGTCAGGATATTCCTCCCTTGATGTACACACGTAATAAAACACATCAATTTATACGTAGATTCCCTTTACCTCTCTCTCTCTCTCTCTCTCTCTCTCTCTCTCTCTCTCTCTCTCTCTCTCTCTCTCTCTCTCTCTCTCTCTCTCTCTCTCTCTCTCTCTCTCTCAGCGAACACACGTGCATTACTCATTTCAGAGCAACGTATGTACATTAACTTTTTTTCTCTCTCTCCCCTTTCTCTTTTTCTCTCCTCCTCCTCCTCCTCCTCCTCCTCCTCCTCCTCCTCCTCCTCCTCCTCCTCCTCCTTCTCCTCCTCCTCCTCCTCGTCCTCCTCCTCCTATCTCACACTGGTAAATCGTTAACTTTTTTCTTCCTATAATTATTGTCAGAGATTTAAGAGCACGGCGTCAACCTTGTTTTTTTTATTTTTATTTTTTTGTCTTGGTGGTAATGGAGGAGGTACTAGGAGGTATTTGTAATGTTGACAGGTTACCAGGGTATTAGTTATAGGGCAGAATGCTAGTGGTAGGCTTAGGGTCAGTTCCACAGTCACCCTTGCTTGTCTGTTAGCCAGCCAACAGTCACTTCAACCGTGATCGCGTTCCACAGTTGCCTTTGACCGCTGCTTTTCGCGTGGTAGCACATCAAAAAATGCTGTTTCGGTGAGGAGTTTTTTTGGGAAGGGTAGAGGCAGAGACTATAAAAGAAAGACTGGAAAGGACCAACTTTAGGTGAAGGAAGACTGACTGGTCACACTTTAGTTCTTCCGTCCACTTTTCGACTAGACTTTGTTTACATATTTGAATCAGCTGATCCTCACACCAAGGCGACCATGGCCGGTGGAGGACGCCCGCGTGTCGTGTGGCACAAGAGGGAAACCACTCATCTCCTGTCGAGCCATTGCTTCCCAAAGGATGAGGAAATGAAAGCATGCTAACGTCGCTGCCTACATAAGTGAATGCTGGGATGGAAGAAGCGTCTCTTGTAAACAGCCTTGAGTAATGCTGAGCCACAGAGAGGCCCTGTGCTGAGCTGTTTGTAGAGGCTCATTGTGAGGCTGGATAGAGAGGCCCTGTGCTGAGATAGCGATAGAGAGACCTCGTCTTATGATGAATTAGAAAAAAGTGCTTTAGGCTAGACAGGGGTAAAAATGAAATATAAAATTAGAGATAGGAAGATTCACCATGCTTTGGAAATAAAGATAAAAAACAGAGACATCATAATGAGGATGCGGTAGCGTAATTTGATAAATCATTTAGATAGCGTAGTGTTACATATCTTCAGTATTAGTGATCCTTATCAGACAGAAGTTAGAATTGGAAAAATGTGCAGCAGATCTCATCCTTACTGCGCAAAATGTTACGGTGATTACGTGTGGATTTTTGCTTACTATTCTTTATATATATATATATATATATATATATATATATATATATATATATATATATATATATATATATATATATATATATATATATATATATATATATATTATAATTGTGAAATAGTCAAAGTTAGATATGCACCGTTCCTTTGAATTCAAAAGAATATTTGACATGCGCAGAATATGTTTCCTTTAAGTAAGGAACACATCCCCATTGTAAGACAGAAGACTCCAACACACCTCTCTCGCACCCTCTTCCTCTTTCTCTTTGGTGCTGGAGGAAGGGGAGGCTATCATATTCTATCCACTACTGTAATAGAAGATTTTACAGAACCTGAAAAGTTTGTGTGGAGGCCTAGAAAAGGAAAAGTTTAAGAAAGGAGTGAAAATGATTATCCCTTAAACTACATATGTACGCTTCTTTACCTCCTACCTTTCCATCCGTACTATCCCTTCCTTTTCCCCTCCCTGGCGACCCCTGCTTCCCTGTTTGTCCCTCTGGTTCGCCCCTGCCCTCCTTGAGCCTCGTGCAGGGGCAGTGAGGGACCCCCACCAGGTAGGGGTTCATGGTTCACACTCGAGACTCATCCTGTGGTTCTCTCCCTCTTAATTAACATCTTGTCGAGATCTTATCGTGTCTGCCTGGCAAAACACCCGTCCAGCCCGCCGTCAGGAGGAAGAGGAGGAGAAGTGGGAGCAGCAAGAGAGTGGAGGAAGAGGAGGAGGGCGTAGGAAAAGGAGAGTAAAGGAGGAAGACGTAGGAAAAAGAATAAGAGTGGAAAAAGAGGAGGAGAGCGGAAGAAGAGAAGGACAGTGAAGAACGAGTACTTAGGAGGAGCAGGAGGAGGAGAATGGAAGAAGAGGAGAAGAGAGTAAAGAAGAAGTAGAAACAAGAGTAAGAGAGTGGAGGAAGAGAAGGCAGGAGTAGAAGAGAGGAGGGAGGGGATGAGGAGAGATGAAGAAGAGGTGGAGAAGTAAGAGGAGGATGAGAAGAAATAGGACCAAAAATAGGAGAAAAGTAGTGGAAGAAGAGAAAGAGAAGCAAGAAGAGAAGTAGTCAGAGAGTGGAGGACCAGGACTAAGAGGAGAACGGAGAGGAGAGAAGAGGAAAGGTAAATGATGAAGAGGAGGAGAAGTAGGTATAAGAGTAAGAGAACGGCGAAGAGAAGAAGGAAGAGGAGGGGAAGGGGAGAAATTTCGAATACTAAGGACGATTGCAGTTGTTTATGTAATGAGAGGAGGAGGAGGAGAAGGAGAGAAGGAGGAGAAGTAAGAAGAGGAAGAGGAGAGAAGGTGGGATGGAAATTCGAATAGTAAGGACGATTGCAGCGTGCCTTGTTTATGTAATGAGAGGAGGAGGAGGAGGAGGAGGAGGAGGGAAGAGGGAGAGGAGTAAATAATCAGTAATAAAGCAAAGCAGCAATAAGCGGAATATCAAAAGGAAGAGACGGAGGAAAACACGATATGAAAGGAAGATAAGGAAAAATAGGAAAAATACCTCTTTGATCCTAAAGCAGAAAGTAAGCAAGCAACATCAAACAATTAAGTTCTAGAAGGAAAAATCAAAAGGAGAATCAAGAAAATAATAATTGCACGATGTAAGAAAGACAGAGAAGGAGAAGGAGAAGAAAAAAGATAATAATTGCCTGATGTAAGAAAAGTGAGAGAGAGAGAGAGAGAGAGAGAGAGAGAGAGAGAGAGAGAGAGAGAGAGAGAGAGAGAGAGAGAGAGAGAGAGAGAGAGAATATAAAATCGCATATGGAAAGAATATAAAGTTTACCTTAAGTGTGTGTGTGTGTGTGTGTGTGTGTGTGTGTGTGTGTGTGTGTGTGTGTGTTTATGATGGAGAACAGACATGGAATAAACTGACCGTAAAACGTTTGGAGAGAGAGAGAGAGAGAGAGAGAGAGAGAGAGAGAGAGAGAGAGAGAGAGAGAGAGAGAGAGAGAGAGAGAGAACAAATAACAAACCAAGTAACGATAAAAACACACAAAAAAATAAAAATAAATAACATCAAGAAAGAAAAAAGAAAACTAAGCATAATATTCCCATTGAGAGAGAGAGAGAGAGAGAGAGAGAGAGAGAGAGAGAGAGAGAGAGAGAGAGAGAGAGAGAGAGAGAGAGAGAGAGAGAGTTGACGTGAGGCAGGCCGGACCACCACACTGGCCCCATAAGATGACTATCATAATATGATTGAAAGTTAACACAGGACTAAACTCGCTCCCCTGTAGGCTGAGGGGGAGAGGGAGAGGGAGGGGGGAAAAAGAGAGAGAGAGAGAGAGAGAGAGAGAGAGAGAGAGAGAGAGAGAGAGAGAGAGAGAGAGAGAGAGAGAGAGAGAGAGAGAGAGAAGGTAGGGAGGATGCGAGGAGGTTACTGGGCGGGTGAGAGAGTGAAGCAGGTTGGATAGGAGGAGGAAGAGGAGTGGGAGGAGAAAAGTATAGGGTTGGAGGGAAATATGGAAGGAAGAAGAGTGTGGTAAGAGAGAGAGAGAGAGAGAGAGAGAGAGAGAGAGAGAGAGAGAGAGAGAGAGAGAGAGAGAGAGAGAGAGAGAGAGAGAGAGGCGAAATGATTGAAAATTTAATGAGTAGTAATATGATGAAACAGATGGAGGTGTAAGAGGGAGAAATTGGAGTAAAATGATAAAACTGAGTGAAATTTTTATGAATATATTTATATCAGATCCTTGAAAATAACAATAAGACTAAAAAAAAATTAATTCTCTCTACAAGGATGATGATTTTGATAGTACTGGAAAATACAAATCTGCTGCTGCTACGACTTCTACTACTACTACTACTACTACTACTACTACTACTACTACTACTACCAGAACTACTAACAGAACTATATCCACCACTGCTACTACTACTACTACACTCACACACACACACACACACACACACACACACACACACACACACACACACACACACACACACACACACACGACCACCTACAGACCAGAGAGAGCCAGTAATCTATCTCGTGGCTGGACTTCTTCTTAATTTATTGATGTTAATTACTGTGGACCTAAAATTCCCCCAGTCTAGCGGTGGAGTCGGAGCGAATAAAGTGCATTGGCGCGTCTTAAATAATTGATTTTATTTTCACTCCCTTGATTAGTTTTGGGTGAGCGTTAACTCATTGCGCCTGATGCTCCTTTGTTTTATAGAGATCCATAAGTAAGATTGGGTTTTTAGGTGTGTGTGTGTGTGTGTGTGTGTGTGTGTGTGTGTGTGTGTGTGTGTGTGTGTGTGTAGTAGTAGTAGTAGTAGTAGTAGATTCCCATTTTGCAGACCTAAAACTCATCCTTGTTATAAAATGAATATTTTTTTGTCTTGGCGTTATTTTAAAGTCCTGATCTTAAGGTGTGTGTGTGTGTGTGTGTGTGTGTGTGTGTGTGTGTGTGTGTGTGTGTGTGTGTATCCATGTTTTTGTTTTTTTTCCTGTCTCTTTTTATCGTTAGTTCTAAGAATGTGGTTTCGTATAATTTACTTAGTGTCACCTTATCATTTTCCCTTATCACCATGTGAGTCGTGCGCTCTCATTAGCTAACAGGTGAGGACAGTAATTAATTTCCACCTTCCGCTAACAACTTCAATATCTGGCCTCGTTGATTATTAATTCCCTGCTAGTGACTTCTGTTGCTTCATAATTTAGTGGAGTTTTATCATTGTTTTCTCTCGACTTTTAATTTCATATATGTTCTTTAGTTCACTGTAATTATACTCTTATTTTTTTTCATTCGTTTATTTATTTATTTATTTTTTTTGTATTTATATATTTTTTTACTTAATTTTAGGTGTGTTTTCTTCATTATTTACTATATATTTGTTTTTCTCTCGATTTTTTTTTTCATAGATATGTTCTTTATTTTATCGTAAGTACACTCTTACTTTTTTTACATTCGTGTTATTTTTAGTTTGTTTATGTTTATTTTCACTTAATCTTTGATTTGTTATCTTCATGATTTACTATATTTTTATCAATGTTTTCCATGATTTCTTTCCTAATATCTATTTTTCAGTTTATTGTAAGCACTCAATTGTTTTTTATCCATGTATTTTTTTTTCAATTGTTACATTTTTTTCTTTAATTGCAGCTATTTTTGTTTCATAATACGAGTAGTGTGTGTTTTTATTTTTTCTTTATTTTTTTAAATATTTGTTCTTAAGTCTATCGTAAAAACACGTTACAATAGATGTTTTTCATCAGTTTCTTTGCTTGTATATATGTTTTTTTTTTCCTTGAATTCTTTGATTTTTTTTTCTACATAATTTAACGATGTTTTATCTTTTATGTCAGATCTCTCATAATATATATATTCTTCAACTTATCGTAACTATTGTTTTCCTTTTAAGTTATTTATCAATTTGTTATATATATATATATATATATATATATATATATATATATATATATATATATATATATATATATATATATATATATATATATATATATATAATTTTTTTCTTTTAATTCCAGGTAAGTGTTCTGGCGAAGAGGATGAATGGCGGGAGGCGGAAGACGGGAGGGACGGATGCCGGGGAGTGACGCGAGGCAGGCGGGAGGCAGCGGGAAGATGGATGTAAGCGACAACGAGGTAACATGAGTGAAATTACTCTCCCTGCGCCCACACACCTGACGCCCACACCTGTCTACCCCGCCCACCTGAATCTGTCACTCACTGGCGGGGCACACCCAATACACACACACACACACACACACACACACACTCTCTCTCTCTCTCTCTCTCTCTCTCTCTCTCTCTCTCTCTCTCTCTCTCTCTCTCTCTCTCTCTCTCACCAAAAAAATATTGTTAATCTTTTTTCTCTCTTTTATAACATATTCTAATTTAATGTATATTTTCAATTTGCATTTACTTACTTTTAATGTCTTTTTCGTGTATGTTTACTGGATATTCACACACACACACACACACACACACACACACACACACACACACACACACACACACACACACACACACACACACACACACACACACACACACACACACACAGTATCTCCACCCCATACCCTTCCCCAACGCATCCCTTTTTCAAACCCAAACCTCTTAACGGGACAAAATATTCAGTTCCTCGTGGTTAAGACTCAACTTAGTGCTCTTTGTTGTTCCTTCTTGTTCTGCCGGTGACGACTCTCTCTCCTGCTCTCGGTTATCGTGATGGGACGGCCGATAAGGGACGCAAAACCTGAACCGCAGGGAAAGATAAGGGCGCAGGAAGGGTAGAATGCAACTCCTTAGTGTAACATTCTTTTTTATCGGGTTTTTTTATTGGTTTTCCTTGTTCTACGGGATGCCAGAGGAAGAGCTAGAGAGGGAGAAGGATGGAGGAAGGTAGGAAGGAGTCGAGGGAGTGGAGGGTGGGTTAGAGGTACGGTACGAGTAGCGGTGGTGGTGGAAGAGGTGGATTTAAGAGGTCTGTGGTGTGGAGGTGAGGAATCAGTTCAAGTTAAGAAGAGAGAAAGGGAAGAAAGAAGCTTAATTTTGAACACGAGATCATGAGGAAATAAGGGAAGCTGCAACAAGTCTTCGGGAGCACACGTGGCACTGCGAGTTTCTTCATAAAACACTCCTATGTATGTCCACCCGTCATTGTCATCCATAAATTAGTCTTTTTTCTAGTCAAGGACATTGCATTTATTTCCACTACTCCTTACGTTTTTCTTAATTTCTAAGTCTTCTGATCTGCTTATCTATAAATGTGTTTGCTCGTAACCTGTTTTCTAATTTGCAGTAATGGACGGAAATCGGGTAACGTATTGCATTTATTTCCTCAATTCCTTGCGTTTTCTTTCAATTCCATGTCCTTTAACTTTAATCTATTGACAGTCTCCTCATAAAAGGTGAGAACTGTTAGATTCTTACTATAACAGAGGACTTTACTCTTTCACTGCTTTGGTTGCCCTTTACCAACATCCAATGCACCACAGGGATAGTAATTTGCATGGGCATACGGAAAAAAAGGAGTGAAATGGAGGCTAATATTGTCTTTTCTAAGCTACAAAACGTTTTCTTTTGAGACAGGTACCTTCGCTGGGCCTTTTTTTCAGCCTTTATGTTACCCGTAACGTGAGTGAGTCCCTCTTCCATGAAATTATTCAGAGACTGTAGTGCAGGTACTGCCTAAAAAGTTGTAAGTGATGATGGAAAACAGATGTCTAGCAAAGAATAGGTTAAGATTGAGGGAAATCTCCATACACAGAGGAAAGAAATTGTTTATGTTGTATTACTCGACTTCTGACCACGATTGTACATCTCTGGAAGTTTTTTTTTTTTACTAAAGTTTTGTCGACTACAAATTCTAAACAGAAATGTAATAAGGAAGCTCAGTCTCTCGTGAAACTGTTTGTTATACATTTAGTCTACAACTCTACATCCTTTAAGTACATTAGTGGCCAATATCTACCTACCTACCTATCTATCTATCTATCTATCTATCTATCTATCTATCTATCTATCTATCTATTTACCTATCTATCTATAAACCAGGCAGGCAATCCCACAAGGGGGTGGTTCAGACAAGGCACCACACATTCACACACGCATTATTCACACCCTTAGCTCCGTCATCCCCCGGTGGAAAAGGAAAGTCTCGTGACCATATGCCTTATACTCCACTCCCACACCACTATACAGTACATACGTTAGGATAATCAGATACCATAAGTGATTAGGCAGTTATGGGATCCTTAACTACCACGCTGCATTTTATAGTCCTTAGAGCTTGTCAGGGTTGTTGAGACAAGTGTGGGGGCGCTAAAAAGGTACAATTATCCTTTATTAGTACAGGTGTGTGAAGTTACAGGTATAGTTTGGCAAGAAATAGCATGCATAGATATCCATAACAGGTGTGCATTGGGTAAGGTAGGTGTATATTTATTAGGACAGGAATAATATAGGTTGGAATGGCAGGTGTATATGGCAGGTGTGGGTTAATATGACTGGAATATGAGAATGGCTTAGTTAGGGAGGGAAGAACAGTGGAAAGAACAGGTGTGTGGAAGGTGTGTTGCAGGCTTGGCTTAATATAACGAGAATATGAACACGGTTTGGATGCGGGGAGAGCAGGTGTGGGATAGATATAGAGATGAACGGTGATGAAGGAAGAACAGGTGTGGAGAAGATGTGTTGCAAGTTTGGCTTAATGTAACGAGGATATGAACATGGCTTAGATGCGGGGAGAACAGGTGTGGGGAAGGTGTGTGGCACGTATGGCTTAATATGATGGGAATATGAGACTGTCTTGGGTGGCGAGGGAGGACAGGTGTGTTAATGAGAGACAAAAGGTTGGCAGGAGCGGTGCAGCTGCCGGCCATTAGCGGAGGTGTTCCTGACGTATTTGGTGCTCAGGAAGCGTGTCCTGATAGGGAGGGAGAGAGAGAGAGAGAGAGAGAGAGAGAGAGAGAGAGAGAGAGAGAGAGAGAGAGAGAGAGAGAGAGAGAAAAGAAAGAAAAAAATCAAGAAACAAGATTTATTTTATTCTTTTCGTATTTAACCTCTTTTTTTTTTTTTTTTAAGTGGCAGATTTAGAAAGCAAAATTTGATCTCATTTTCCGTGCCCTCGAGAAATCTCATTGACGCTTAAATAAATAGATAAATAGAAGAAGCGAAACTGAACACACACACACACACACACACACACACACACACACACACACACACACACACACACACACACACACACATTTATTATTATTATTATATGTTTATTGACCACAGCAACAATGTACAAATAGAAATCTGATTAATAAATATTAATTTTTAAGACAATTCACAACCACTGTAGTCCATAAAAATAACTGATAGTAAAAAAAAACTAAAATTAGAACTAAAAACTAAAACAGAAGCATTAAACTAATGTAGATAGAACTGTAAAACGTACACTGATCTCAAATCTTAAACAATATTAAAGATGAAATCTAATACAACTAACACGATAAAAAAAAAAAAAAAAAAAAAAAAGGCACACACAGGCACACACACAGGCACAAAACTAACACAAAAACCACACACAAACAAAAATAACAGACCTACAAAAAAAACACCACGATACCAGATCATCACCATCGCTCATTCACACAAACTGAGACAGACACAGAAGAGAGGAGAGAGGCTGACGAGAAGAGAAGACTGGAGAAGACTAGGGAGGACGCGGATAAGCAACATAATGAAGGAGTGTCAAGGAAGCCAGGCAAGTGAAGGCCATCAGTGTAGGAACAAGCCCTTTATCAGGTGAACACAGGTGGGCGAGTTGACGTGAGTGTCGCTAGGTGAGGCAGGGTCGCGGTGAAGGAGCTCTTGAGTGTCGGCGGGAGGCAGGTGAGCAAGGGCGGGCGGCAGGACGTGTTCACTTAAGGGGACAAGGCTCACCTGTCACCTAGACGCCCTACCTGGCTATTCAGGTGCTTCTCACTGGTAATCATCCTCCCCACTTGATATTCGGCCCCAAGCAATGGCTTGATAGTGAGAGAGAGAGAGAGAGAGAGAGAGAGAGAGAGAGAGAGAGAGAGAGAGAGAGAGAGAGAGAGAGAGAGAGAGATTCAGAAAGACAGAAAGAAGAAAATGCAATAGAGAGCCAAATTAAAGACAATCGGTAAGAAATGACAGACAGACACGGAGAGAGACAGAGACAGAGACACGGAGAGAGAGAGAGAGAGAGAGAGAGAGAGAGAGAGAGAGAGAGAGAGAGAGAGAGAGAGAGAGAGAGAGAGAGAGAGAGAGAGATTCAGAAAAAAGTGAGAAAAAAAGGCAAGAAACGAGGAAAAGATCCAAATTGAACACAACAGACGGACAGAGACCAAGAGACAGACAAAGAGAGAGAGAAAGCAAGATAGAAGAGAGACGAAAAAGTTCAAAAACTCCGGGCTATGATAATGTAAAAGTATGCAGAATGATAGGACAGCAGAGGACGCTAATACATGCTAATGCCGAGGAATAATTCTGATGGCGGCGGATTGTGTGAATAATGAAACAATTTGTATGGAAATGTGAAGTGAAAAAAAAAGAGGTAGGCGGGAAATGGTCGGCGAAATAATTTGAATATAAGAAAAAAACTCAACTTTAAGGATTTTTAACGCAAGATAGCAGATATAGAAAGTCAGTCTCTCTCTCTCTCTCTCTCTCTCTCTCTCTCTCTCTCTCTCTCTCTCTCTCTCTCTCTCTCTCTCTCTCTCTCTCTCTCTCTCTCTCTCTCTTGGTTAAATAGAGAGAGAAATAATTGAGTAATGAGTAAAATCACGATAAAGAGGAGGAGGAAAAGATAATGAAAAAGAGGAGGAGAAGGAAGAAATGAAGGAGAGGAAGAAAAATAAATGTATTGTATTGTCAGAGAAAAGGAAAATATTGGATGGCTATAAAAGGAGAGAGGGAGAGAAAGTTAAGGTGGAAATGGTAAGAGGAGAGAGAAAAAGACGGAGAGAAGAAGAGGAGGAGGAGGAAGAGGAGGAGAAGGAGGAGGAGCAGGAGGAGGAGGAGGAGCAGGAGCAGGAGAAGGGGAGTTTGGTCCGAGGAATGCGCCACGCGATCTTCAGATGTGTCAAGCTTCATCATGTGTTGGTGCGCGTTGTGGACAGGGATGTGGAGTTTATGGTGTGTGTGTGTGTGTGTGTGTGTGTGTGTGTATGTTGGAGCATAGTTTGTTTTTCCCCTGAATTAGTTATTTTCCGTCTTTTTCGTGTTTTTTCTCAGTAACTACAAATTTACTAACTATGGCGTCTGTAACTTCATTATAAGACGCTATTTTCTTTTTTTTTCAGTGTTAGCATTGTTTTCTTCCCGTTATTAGTAATTTTCTTCCCTTTTGTGTCTTTTTAATATTTCATTATGTACAACTTCACTAACTTCAAAGTGTGGCGTAGCTCAAAATATTACCTCTTGTCTGTCTTTCTGTCCGTTTATCTCTTGGTTTTAGCTTCAACAATTTTTTTTTTTTTCCCTGTATTCGCAACTTTCCACCCTTCGTGTCTCTTTTCCAATAACTTCACCAACTAACTTCTGTAAATCCGAAGCGAGACGTAATTTAAAACATCACTGTCTGTCTTCCTGTCTGTCCATCTCTGTCAGCTTTACTCTCAGCATAATATTCTCCCTTCATTAATTACTTTCCGTCCTATAACTTGCAGTAACTTCAAAGCGACACGTAATTCAGAACATTACTGTCTGTCTGTCTGTCCGTCTCTCCGTCCATGTGTCAGCCTTAGTGTCAGCATAATTCCCTTTAATGCTAAGTACTCGGCCAGAAACATCACGCGTGCCTCTAAAATGTTACCTGTTTCTTGACACGTTATAATCTCTGGGTATGTTTTTACTATTATTTTTTTCTATTTTATTATGTAGCTTAACTTGTTTTGATGGCGAGAGAGAGAGAGAGAGAGAGAGAGAGAGAGAGAGAGAGAGAGAGAGAGAGAGAGAGAGAGAGAGAGAGAGAGAGAGAGTATTCGTGTGTGTAATCTTTTATTTTTTTCTCTTTAGTCAACAAGGGGACGCTTTAAGACCATGTGGGGTGCAGAGAGAGAGAGAGAGAGAGAGAGAGAGAGAGAGAGAGAGAGAGAGAGAGAGAGAGAGAGAGAGAGAGAGGAGGGGTCAGGAGTCAACAAGGGGTTAATTCCTTCTAGCTATGAAACCCTTACTCACCCTGATTCACCCCCTCACCCCATTACCCCTTCACTCCTTCACCCCTTTGGCATGCTGACTCACACCAGAAGGGTTACTATCACCCTGTTTACGTTCAAAATTCTTTCATCCTTTCTGACCATTACTTTACTTCTCTTCCTTCGTCCCTTCTCTTCCTGCTTCCCTTCCTTTCTCCCTTCTCTTCCTTATTCGTCCCTTCCTTAGTCCCTTTCATTGTCTATATTCTTGTGTATATTTCATCTTATTCCCCTTCCTGACTCTTATTTTATTTCCCTTCCTTGTCTCCTTTCCTTCCTCATGCTTTGCTTTCTTATTCCCTTTTCTTCCTTATTCTTTCCTTTCCCTGCTCTTTTTTCATTGTCTGTATTCTTGTATTTATTTGTTCCTATTCCTCTTTCTTTTTTTATATTTTATATTCTTTTATGCTTCCCTTCCCTTCCCTTCCTTTTCTTCCCTCTTTCCTATCCTCCCTACATTTCCTACTCTCTTCTACTCTTTATTTATTTATTTTTTTATTTTTCTTCATTCTTTCCGATAGTTAGATTTTTTCCTCCGTTCCTTGACTTTCTTTCACTTTTTTATCCTTTTATCCTTCATAAATTTATTGTTTTTTTTTCCTTCATATTTTTTTCTCATTCCATCCTTCAACCCACATGTCCTACCCTCTTTTTCTCCTCCTCCTCCTCCTCTTCCTTCCCCCTTGTGCCCTACAACACGTCCCGAGATAAGGGAGGTGATGCACTTTAATTAGGGTTAAAGAATGTGTCCGGCCGCCAGAGAGAGAGAGAGAGAGAGAGAGAGAGAGAGAGAGAGAGAGAGAGAGAGAGAGAGAGAGAGAGAGAGAGAGAGAGAGAGAGAGAGAGAGAGAGAGAGAGAGAGAGAGAGAGAGGCATTGTAAAAAAATATATGATGAGGTCGATGTTTGGCCATCACACACACATACACACACACACAGAGAGAGAGAGAGAGAGAGAGAGAGAGAGAGAGAGAGAGAGAGAGAGAGAGAGAGAGAGAGAGAGAGAGAGAGAGAGAGAGAGAGAGAGAGAGAGAGAGAGAGAGAGACACACATACAGACAGACACAGAAAGGCAGAAACACCGAGACAGAAGAACGTAAGAAAGAAAAATATACACTTAATTCTAAGCTCACCAAGAGAACTCATTATGGAGAATCTGAAGAGATAAGAAAGATAAGAGCGAGGGTGATGCGTGTGTAATCGTCGGGAAATATCAGGTGGCGAAGAGGTGTTGGAAAGTATCGATTGAATTGGAGATTTTAATGAGGTGTTGCTTCTCTCATTAAGAAGATAAGCTATAGGTTATGACTGGTGGCGTCCAATTTACAAGAGGTGCAAGCTTTTGTTGTATTATTATTCTGGGGAGTTTGGTTGGTTGATGGTGGTGGTGGTGGTGGTGGTGGTGGTGGTGGTGTGTTCGTGTGTATGTGTGTGTGTGTGTGTGTGTGTGTGTGTGTTTTCCTCGTTTATCCTTCTTGTAGATGCCTTTTTTTTTTTTGTTGTTGTTGTTGTTGGTGGTGGTGGTAGTGGTGATGTGGCATATTTTTTTTTCCTATTCCTTTCTTTCTCTTTTTATTTCATTTTCTTCGTTTTCTTCTTTCCACTCTATTTTCCTTTCCTTCATTCCTCTGATAGAACACTTGGACTTTTACAGTTAATCAATACAAGAGACTACAAGAGGCAGAATCACTGAAAAAAATCTCATATCATCCCCTATTACTCGATCATTCATTAAGTCACCAACAAACACCAGTAAGATTCCCAAATACCAAAACAATAACCCATTCATAACCTAACCACAAACTCCACACTGCTGTCACCCTTCCCTTCTCCTTTACCCATCTGCCACCCTTCTCCTTACTCCTCACCCCCTCACCCCTCATCCCTCACTGCCTCATCCCTTACTCAGGTAACCCACACACACCTACCGTCTTCTCATTCGTCGTGTGAGTGAAAAAAAGAATAGACAAGAAGAATGAGAGTAGAGGTGAAAGACAGAATGATGTTACTAAAAAAAGGTACAGTGGCTTAGTGGAGAGAGAGAGAGAGAGAGAGAGAGAGAGAGAGAGAGGGAGAGGGAGAGGGGAGAGAGAATGTAGCAAAACGGAAACAGCAAAAAGAGTAAGTAAAAGGAAACTAGCTGAATGGATGTAAAGAGGGAAAGAATAAGGAAATGAGAGATTTAGGAGGAAAACAAGGTGGTGGAGAGGGAAATTTATGAAGGTGGAAGGAAGTGAGAGTTGTTGGATGGCTGAGAAAAGAAATGTGAGATAGAGATTTATATAAGGAAACGAGTACCGGTTTGTTTCTCTCTCTCTCTCTCTCTCTCTCTCTCTCTCTCTCTCTCTCTCTCTCTCTCTCTCTCTCTCTCTCTCTCTCTCTCTTTCAGATTTACTAGCCGAATTTGAGGCGTGTGTTCCCTTTCCTGTCAGTGTGAAGGGCCAGGTGGGTGTTCTTGAGGGGAAAGGGAGGGGAGGGGAGGGGAGGAGAGCACTGTAAGGGGAGAAGGTATATCCGGACTCCCTGTTACTCCTGTCTCGGTTGTGTTTCCTCCCCCTCCCTCTCTCTCCTCCTCTGGTCTTCTACTTACTCCTCCTCTTCCTCTTCTTTTTCTTTATTTATTCCTCTTATTCTTTTATCGATTCGTTTGGTTTATTTCATAGCTTCCTTTTTAATATTTTGTAAAATTATCTCTTCTTTTCTCTTTCCTTCATTTGCTTTCTTTTCTCATTTCTTTTTCTCTCCTCTTGTCTCTTGGTTACTCCTCCTATTCTTCCTTCTCTTTTATTTATCTGTGGTTATTTACCTGTTTCCTTTTCTCTTTTCTCGCCTAGTTCAGTCTGTTTCCTTCACTGCACCTCCATTTGTGTTCTGTTATTATCTCTCGCTCTCTCTCTCTCTCTAATCCTTCGTTTGCTTCCCTGTCTTTTCTTTCCTCTTTCCCTTCCCTTGTCTCTTGCTTAGTCCTTTTGGTCTTTCTCCTTTTATTTATTCATTGTCTCCTTTATTTATTTATTTATTTTATTTTATTTATTTATTTATTTATTTTTGCTTCTTCTTTTCATTATCTCTTCTCGCTTCATTTAGTTTCCTTCACAGCATTTCTTTTTATATGTTCTATTATCTCTATTTCTTTTTCCGTTTATTTGGTTTCTCCTTTTCCACCTTCATATTTTCCTCCTTTTGTCTCCTGCTTACTCTTTCTTTTTAGTATTCCTTCTCTTTTTTTTTCAGCTCATTCAGTATTCTTTTTAACTTCCTTTTTTTTTTATTATCGTTCATTATTATCTCTGCTTCCTTCCTCCTCCTCCTCCTCCATTCGCTTTCCTCTCTTTTCTTCCCTTTTTCCTTTGTCGGTATCTCTTTCCCTTCTTCTTTCGTAATATGAGCGCCAAAAAGAAGCATTTCCTACTTCCCCTTACTTAGTTACAAAGGAATCGCGCAAGATGACAGAAGGACATCGTAGGACTCTTGTTTTATGGGCTGCAAATGTTCGTTTTATCCCTCCCAATGGCGACTCAGTTTTGGCGTCCTGGATGCTACACGAGTTTGGGAAATTACGACGCTTAGGTCAGCTGCTCCTTTCTGGTGCCCTCGTTTTGTCAGCTGCTGCCCTTACTGCTGCGTGGGACTCCCCCTGCTGCATTATTTGTCTACTGAGTTACAAGGTCGCCACTACCAGTCCCTCCCGCAGCAGCTAAATGAACCGAGACTCGATGCCGTGTTTCATGAAGCTGTTATTCTTGTTTATGGGATTCGGAAGTGAACTTTTACTCTTTCTGTCTCTCTTTCTCTTCCGCTACCTTCGCTACCACACCCACCTGCCTCCTCCTCTTCCTTTTCTTCTTGTTTCTCTTACTTTTCTTCCTCCGCTTCCTTCTTGCCCCACACTCTCCCCTTCCCTCCTGCTTCGGTTATGTCCACGCAAACACATTCCTGCAATTTACCCTCCTCCTCCTCCTCCTCCTCCTCCTCTTCTTCCTTCCTGTCCACCCTTGCACTTCCCCTCTTCCTATCAATTCCTGCTTCTTCCTCCTCTTCTTCTCCATTCCCTCCCCATTAGCCAAACTTTTAACAGAAGCTCTATATTCCCCACTTTCCCTCCTCTGTACCCTGCCTCTCCTTCTGTGCCTCCCCTTGCAGCTGTCCCTGTCATGCCCTTTGCACTCCTTCCTCTCTCCTCCCTTCAGAAGCACCACGGCTCCAAATTTCCTTCTCCTGCTCCTAAACCACAACACCACAAAGTATACACAACCTCCCCCAAAATTAGCAAACCCGAGTGCTTGCTTGTAAAAATGTACAGTCCACGAACTCGCGTCAGCCAAGACTTAATGAGGCATTGTCCCGCTCCCCGAGGCGTCCCAGGAAGCGGCCACCACGTGAAGTTTGGTATTAAGTTCATTGATTACGTAGGAAGGCTGGTGGGGCGCGAGGACTGAACGTTGTGGAGGGAGAAAGAGAAAGGTTGTCTTGAGTTGTCTTCTGTGCCTCCCTTGTCTGTTTTCCTGTCATTTCCTGCGCTTGTTTTGTTTAATTTATCGTTTTCGTGATAGGTGGAGATAGGTTAGTTAGGTGGATATAGTAGGTATGTTTCGTAAAGGGACTGCCAAGTGTAGGGCTAACGGAGGGAGAAAAGTTGTAATTTGTCCCTCCCTTATGTCTTCAAATCATCTTTCTTCCTTGATTGCCTAATTTCTTGCTTTTATGATAGGTGGATGTAAGTAGGGTATGTTTCGCACAGGGACTGCCACGTGTAGGACTGATGGCTTCTTGTAGCTTCTCTTATGTTTTTTTTTATATATTTTATTGTTATTTTTTTTTTCTTTTATTCTGGTCACCTTACAGTTTCCCTTATGTTCTGTTTTCACGTTCTTATGTTTTCTATATTCAGCTCACCTGTCTCTAATCTCTTCTCCGTCTGACCGTCCTAACCTACTCCATCTTATGTCCCGCTGTCCAGATACGTCTTATTGTCAGTGCTGGTCAGCTGTTTGTCTGGCGGGTGTGGAAAGCAAAAGATCACAGTGAGAGGAGCCACGGGAGTGTTGCAGATGATCCCGCCATGAGCGCCCGTCACGTGTTTGGCTTAGTGTGTGTGTGTGTGCGTGTGTGTGTGTGCGTTTGCTTTGTTTCGCTGTGTTGTTTTATTACGACGCGTGTTTTGTTTCCTGGCCGCTGTGCTGTTGTGTTTATCAATTGTGTAGACAGTCAGTGGGAAAAACAGCTGAAAGTCAGTTAATCACTTAGAAAAGCAGTTAGTCAGTAGGTCAATCAAAAAGTACTTCTTTATTTAGTCAGTTAATTAGTAACTTAGAAAAGCACTTAGTCAGTCAGTCAGTCAGTCAGTCAGGCAAGCAATATTTACGCATTTGCCAGGTGTGTATTTGTTTTGTTTAGTTTGTGTGTGTGTGTGTGTGTGTGTGTGTGTGTGTGTGTGTGTGTGTGTGTGGATATATGTGTATGCGCATGAATAGATAGCGATGTATTGTGCAGAAATGTGACAATACAACACACATTTAAGTTGATATGTGCGTATGTGCGTGTTTGGCGTGTGCGTTCGTGCGTGTGTGGGGACCTTTCATGTGACCGCCGGCAGATTAAAAGCTCACCTGGCCTGGCGAAGCCCCACCTGGCGGGGAGGCGGAGCACAGGTAAGGTTACGGCGGCAGGTAATCGTAGGTGACATCGCTCTTGTCCGGCTTGTGCTGCAGAGGAAACACGAGGGGAAGAGAGGGGGGAAGTTGGGGAGGAAAGGGAGTAGAGAGGAGGGGAGTGGGGAAATGGGAGTCGATGGGAGTGAAGAGGGAACACAAAGGAAGGGAAAGTGAGGGGATGAGCTGGAAGGATAGAAGAGAAATGGAAGGGAGAAGGGGGAGTGGGAGGAAATATAAGGAGAGAGAATAGGGGAGAAGGGAAATGGGAGTGGAGTAAGGAGTAAGGAACAAAAGTCATGGAGAGAAGGTGCAAAGACGGAGGAAAGTGAGGAGAGGGAGAGGGGAAAGAAGAGAGGTCACGGAGGAGAGAGTTCGTGGAGGAGAGGGAGGAAATGAGAGTTGAGGGGAGGTGGAGGGAGGAGGAAGGAAAGTGGACGGGAGGGGAAAGAGGAGAGGAGGGAGGAGAGAGTTTGTGGAGGGAAGGAAGGAAGGATTATTGTCAAGTGAGAGAGAGAGAGAGAGAGAGAGAGAGAGAGAGAGAGAGAGAGAGAGAGAGAGATAGAGAGAGAGAGAGAGAGAAATAAACATATATAGAAAGACATACAAAATAAACAAACAAAAAGACACACACACACACACACACACACACACACACACACACACACACACACACACACACACACACACACACACACACACAGACAGACACCAAGGCAGGAACAGACAGAGGAAAGAAAGGATTAGACAGAGGAAACTTGAGTAACAAGATAAAGGAGGAAAAAACTAGAGAAGAGGAAGGAGGGTGTGGAGGAAAGGAAAGCAGAGAGAGGGAGGAAACAGGGAAAATACAGGATCAGAATGACAGGATTAAGGATGTAAGGATGTAAGAGAGAAGAGATATAGGGAGAAGGGGGAATGTAGGAAGAGGAGGGGGAGAGATGGAAAGGGAAGGGAGGGGAGGGGAAAAAAGGGGGAAAGGGGAAGGG
This sequence comes from Scylla paramamosain, assembly GCF_035594125.1. Lineage (NCBI taxonomy): Eukaryota > Metazoa > Arthropoda > Malacostraca > Decapoda > Portunidae > Scylla > Scylla paramamosain. Next base: position 11,103,075 of record NC_087174.1, read on the forward strand.
GAAAGATGAGTAACCGTTTACCTGAAACTATGTCGCGAGATGTAAGCATTTGGTGGGTTTCAGTTTGTCCTAAGAAGGTTATCTCTCTCTCTCTCTCTCTCTCTCTCTCTCTCTCTCTCTCTCTCTCTCTCTCTCTCTCTCTCTCTCTCTCTCTCTCTCTCTCTCTCTGATGAAAGACCCCGTAACTTCCTCTTCGCTTCGGAGGAAAAATCTAAAAAGGTTAATAAAAAAGTTTTGGGTCGTAAAAGGAAAATGAAGGAAAGAAAATAAAGTCTTCAGAATTTCATGATGCTTTAGTCTTGCATTGGGCCAAATTTGCTTGTTTAATTCATATATATATATATTTTCTCTCCGCTAAGAATATTATATACTTTGTAGGCGTCTTTTGGCGGGAGTAAATGAATTGCGGGTGTGTTTTTGGAGGTGTTAGTGTTAATGTGTGTGTATGTGTGTGTGTGTGTGTGTGTGTGTGTGTGTGTGTGTGTGTGTGTGTGTGTGTGTTTTATTCATGTGTTTATGTGCAAATTTGGGAGTGTTGGTGCTAATGTGTTTCTCTCTCTCTCTCTCTCTCTCTCTCTCTCTCTCTCTCTCTCTCTCTCTCTCTCTCTCTCTCTCTCTCTCTCTCTCTCTCTCTCTCTCTCTCTCGTTCATTTTTTTAAGTTGCATTTAATATGTTTGAAATTAGACATACTGAAAACACACACACATAGACACACACGAGAGAGAGAGAGAGAGAGAGAGAGAGAGAGAGAGAGAGAGAGAGAGAGAGAGAGAGAGAGAGAGAGAGAGAGAGAGAGACAGACAGACAGACAGAAATATTGAAAAGAAGACAACCCGCCTCGTTATGACGCGAATAATATTGTTTTTCATCCCAGCTCAGCATGCAGGTCAATCTTCCCCACCACCTGATTACAAGCAAATTAGACGGACTAGGAAGACCTGTGTCCAATTAGAGCCGCTGTCTGTCAGGTGGGGAGGGGACAGGAGGCGGACGGGCGAGGGACAGTGAGAGGAGGGAGAGAAGCTTCCCTGAACTAATAGGCCACACATGTTGCCAATTAAGGATGAGGGGTGAGGAGGGGAGAGGGTGTGAGGTGCTCCGGGGGTCATGGTGGGGTAGTGTGTGTGTGCGTGGGTGTATGAGTGAGGAAGAATGTGGGAGATTGTTGCGGGGGAGAGATTGAAGGTGTGGGGTGAGAGGAGAGGGAGAGAGAGAGAGGGAGAGTTGAAGGTGAGGTGCTTGGCCAGAAGTGGGCAGTGAGTGGGCAGAACAGAGAATACAAAGGATAACAGCAAGAAATTTTTTGTTCCTTGCTTTGGCTGTTTGGGAACCTTGTCTAACCTAACCTAACTAAACACAACCTAACCTAACCCAACCCATCTAACCTAACCCAACCCAACCGAACCTAACCTAACCTAACCTAACCTAACCTAACCCAACCCAACCTAACCTAACCTAACCCAACCTAACTATTATATTAGACCATAAGAACAAGAGATGGGGAAGCTACAAGAAGCCATCAGTCCTAAACGTGACAGTCCCTGTATAGAACCTAACCTCCCTATATACGTATACACATAAAGAGAGGATAATAATATTGAAAGATGAGAGGAATGAAAGAGAACATTTTGAGGAGTGTGAGAGAGGATAATAACACTCAGAGAAGAAATGAGTAAGAGAGAAGAGTGCCACAAGAGATGATAACTCAGCGAACAGTGGAAAATAGAAATTATCAGGATGCGATAGAAATTAATATAAATAGTGGTAAGGGGAGCAGTTGGGAGCATTGAGCAGTCGGTGGGCGAGCGTGGGCAGGGATGCAGCTAACTACCTCCTCATCGCCCTCACTGCCGCCCACCCGCGACTAATGGCACACCTCACGCCCACGCCTGACCCTTGTATGTACTCACACACGCACACGGGGACGCACGCCTTCATGTACGTTTTCAGTCAGCGCACACAAACCCGTTCAGAGAGAGAGAGAGAGAGAGAGAGAGAGAGAGAGAGAGAGAGAGAGAGAGAGAGAGAGAGAAGGGGGGACACTCACTCACTCACTCACTCACTCACTCACTACACCAAAGACACACCCATGAGAAAAAAATAAATAAATAACCCCTTCAAAATAACCAAGAAAGAAAATAAATGAAGCAAAACCCAGGTGACTTAACACAAAGGTACTGATTCACGTGACTTACGACTCGTTCCCTTGACTTCTGGATGATGATGAGTAAGAATGAGTGACTGACTGACTGAGGAGGGATGAAAGGATGCGGCGGGCGGCGGGCGGGGACTCATAACTCAGATGGGCCGCAGGTTTTCAGAAATGGATATGGTAATTGATGACTAATTGGAGGCGTGTGACAAAAGGGGAGACGAAAACTAATTGGCGTTCCTAATGAATTGATGACTCTAATTTATGACCACGACTGACTGTGACTGAGACGCCAAGCCAACCTGTTTTACCCTCCGTGATGGATCATTATGCCTCCTCCTGCGTCTCTCTCTCTCTCTCTCTCTCTCTCTCTCTCTCTCTCTCTCTCGCTTTGGTTTTCACTCTTTTTTCCTTCCTCCTTTATTTTACCGGTTCTGTCCCATTTTTCTTCTGTTCCGATTTTTGTATGTAGCTTTTTTTCTTTTTTCTTTCCCGTTTTCTTTTTTTTCCTTATTTCCTTTTCGCCTTTTATCTATATTTATGCTTTTCTTCTTCCTTTCTTTTTCGTCATTTTTCTTCCTCAACATTTTCTTGTACTGTCGTGGTTGTTGTCTTCTCTCCTCCTCCTCCTCCTCCTCTTCCTCCTCCTCCTCCTCCTCCTCCTCCTCCTGTAAGTCTGTCTTCTCCACTATCAATCTTCACCTTCCCCTCACCTCCACAATCCATTTCCTCTATTTTTAACCCTCTTTTCCCCTCTTCTTCCCTCCTTCATCTCTCATCTGGCACGTTCCTCTGTTTCCTTGATAAAAAAATAACCTGACATAAATTCTCTTTCGTGTCGTTTTATTGCTGAAGTGAACTGAGCATGAACTATAAAGGGGAGGGATTTATTTTCCTACTTGCTAATAAAACCGAGTCATAACCGCATTGTTTTCTTATACTATGAGACAGTGAATGAAATAATGGGGTAGTTGGAGATACATGTATATTTTTCTTTCTCCCTTCCTTCCTTCCATGCTTTCTTGGTTAATACTTGATCTGCTCTCTTATTTGTTTGTTGTGCTTTGGTTATCATTTGTTTCCTTTGTAAAATTTTAGACGCTAGTATGAAAAAGAATAAGAAAAGTAGTAAAAGTTTCAGAATTTGGTGTTGAAAAGGGATGAAAATTGAAAACTTTCGTATGATACGGAGGGAAAAATAGGAACGAACAAAAAGTTTCAGAATTCACTTGTAAAAAGGTGGTTAAAAACTGAAGACCGTTGTATGATATGAAAAAAGAAAAAAAAGAATCAGGTAAAAAGTTTAAAGAATTTGCTATTAATAAAAGGATGAAAGCTAGAAGATTCTGGTATAATAAGAAAAAAATACACTAACAGGTAGAGTCTTTCAGAATTTACAGGTAAAAAGAAGATTTAAAAATTGAAAATCCTGGTATGATAAAACAAAAACAAAAACAAAAAACACAAGGTCAAGAGCTCCAGAATTTGTTATTAAAAGGAATGAAAAATAGAAGATTCTGTTATGATAAATAAAAAATAGTAACAAATAGAATGTTTCAGAATTCAGTAGTGAAAAGGGATTAAAAATGGAATATCCTGGAATGAAAAAATAATCAGGCAAAGAATCCCGGAATTTGTTATTAAAATGGATGAAAAAATGAAGGCCCGGTATGGTAAGGGCCTGGACTAACACCTCATCTGCATACACGTAATTGGACATTTTCCGCGGATTGTGAAGGAAATGACCTCAATTATTATCGTGGTACAAAGGAAGTGACTTTATAGGGAGCTCGATAAGACTTTTAAGTTCGTGTGATTATAAACATTTCCTCCCCAACTCACTTATTTTTTTCTTATTTTTATTTTTATTTTTTTACCTTCCTTACTTGACATATCCATCTACTCTTGTACCTCACCTGCCTATTTTTTGCCCATTATTTTTTAGCTTATCTCTTACCTTCACTCCTTACCTGGGCTGTCTCACCTGGTCTCTCATACCTTTCCTCTGTTTCACCTGCCCTCTTCTGTACCTTACCTAACCTTACCTTACGATTCATCTTAGCCATATTACTTCTTTTCCTTACCTCACCTTAGCTTACCTCCAGTCTTCTTTACCTCACCTGGCTATATCAATACCCCTTTTACCTTCTTCACTTAGTCTCTTATATACTTACCTTACCTTTGCTTCACCTGGTCTGCCTTATATCACCTGCCTGTTGTATCACTTCCTTTTTTTACCTTCCCTTCACCTGGTTTCTCCTCACCTGCCTCACCTGTCACCTCGCCTCTCCGTCACCATGTAGTTCCCGTAAAATGCAACAGGTGGAAGCTTTTTATTCTTTATTCTCTGGTAATTGTGTCATTCTCCTTTATTCTCCTTCATGTCTTTATCCGCGTGCACGTCTTCCTTATCGATCTTACCTGTCACCCTTCTTTCTTCCTCTCCGCCATTTTCTCTTCTACTTCGTTTTTTTTTTTTTTGCTCTTGTCTTTATTGTTTTGCTCTTTTTTTCTTTCCTTTTAACTATTTCCTTCTTTATATATTTACTGCTACTGCCTTTTATATTTTCATATCTGTCTTTGTCTCTGTCTTCGTCTGTCTGTCTGTCTGTCTGTCTGTCTGCCTTTCTATCTGCCTGTCTGCCTGTCCGTCTATCTCTTTACCGTTTGTCTGTCTGTCTGTCTTTGTTTATCTTTATGTCTGTCTTCATGTCCGTCTGTCTGCCTGTTTGTGTTTCCGTCTTTCTCCCTGTCTGCCCGTCTGTCTGTCTGTCTAGGATTCACCATCACTCCACCTTTCACATATCGCTTCTTACTTCTTTTACTCAGTTTCATCCCTCCTTCAATACCCTTCCAATTACCTTCATCATTTTCCCCTCCTCTTATAAAAAAAAAAAAATCCTTTCTTACATTCTTTCTCACCTTCCAGACTTTCACTGCATTATCAATTTTCTTCTCTTTCTTATATCCTCACTATCTCCTCCTCCTCCTCTTCCTCCTCCTCCTCCTCCTCCTCCTCATAAGTTACCTCACAGTATTCCATTAGCGTGACCGGCTATGAGCGTGAGGTGTGAGGGGGGACGCCTTGCTAACCACATTCTTACTTTTAAATCGAAGGGTGACGCGGGCTGCGAGATTTGTGCCATTAAAATAAGACGTTACCGGAGAAATATATACGTTGGCTATTGATCTTAACATATTTTCCTGCCCCTGATAGACTTAACTTGGAGGTTCTTACGAGGAAGTCTTTTTTTTTTTTTCCCCCTTCTCTTATGTGATGTCTTTTTTCTTTTATTATTATTTTGTTCTTATACATAATTCCCTTGTCTCCCTTTTGATTAGAGTCCACTTATTTGTTAACTTTACGAGGCGAGTCAGTGGTGTAGTACGTGGAAGGTTAGTGTTTATCATGCTTCCGTTCGTGACTGTGTGTGTGTGTGTGTGTGTGTGTGTGTGTGTGTGTGTGTGTGTGTGTGTGTGTGTGTGAGTTAATTGATAGTTTAGGTGTTATTTTGTTATTATTCCTTTTACTTGCCAGTGAATGTTCAATAGCACAAAAAAATGAGAAAAGAAATGGTCAGAGAGAGAGAGAGAGAGAGAGAGAGAGAGAGAGAGAGAGAGAGAGAATATAGTATGCTTGGCCGGGGCTCAATCCGTGCTGGTCGCTCTTTCCCGCGCCTGATGGAAGCTAGACACGCACGCTGTACCGAAAAGGGAAGCTAATTTATATAAGTAATTGAAGCCATTTAACTTACTAATCCTAACGAGAACATAATGCACCTAATTAACAGATTAACACGTGCACACACCTACCTTTTCATGCGTCACGTGCAGGTACAGGCCAGGTATAAACAAGGCAACACAGGCAGGTAGTGTATGTTGTACGTAAGGGCACGTAAGGACGGTGGGAAAAAATAGGGTAAGCGTGGGAATTTTTTTTTCTTTTTTATATGTAAGAAGGACACTGGCCAAGGGCAACAAAAATCCAATAAAAAAAATGCCCACTGAAATGCTAGTCCCATAAAAGGGTCAAGGCAGTGGTCAAAAATTGATGAATAAGGGTCTTGAAACCTCCCTCTTGAAGGAATTCAAGTCATAGGAAGGTGGAAATACAGAAGCAGGCAGGGAGTTCCAGAGTTTACCAGAGAAAGGGATAAATGATTGAGAATACTGGTTAACTCTTGCGTTAGAGAGGTGGACAGAATAGGGGTGAGAGAAAGAAGAGTCTTATGCAGCGAGGCCGCGAGAGGAGATGAGGCTTGCAGTTAGCAAGATCAGAAGAGCAGTTAGCATGAAAAATAGCGGTAGAAGACAGCTAGAGATGCAACATTGCGGCGGTGAGAGACAGACTGAAGACAGTCAGTTAGAGGAGAGGAGTTGATGAGACGAAAAGCTTTTGATTCCACCCTGTCTAGAAGAGCAGTATGAGTGGAACCCCCCCAGACATGTGAAGCATACTCCATACATGGACGGATAAGGCCCTTGTATAGTGTTAGCAGCTGGGGGGGGGGGGTGAGAAAAACTGGCGGAGACGTCTCAGAACACCTAACTTCATAGAAGCTGTTTTAGCTAGAGATGAGATGTGAAGTTTCCAGTTCAGATTGTTGTTGGTGGTGGTGGTTGTATTTGTTGGTGGTAGTGGTGCTGGTGATGGTGGTGGTGGTCGTGGTGATGGTGATTTTCATTGTAGTCTTCACCATCTTTTAATTTCCTCCTCCCCTCCTCCTCCTCCTCCTCCTCCTCCTCCTCCTCCTCTCCTTTCTTTATAAACAAGTTTTCAAATCATAAATATTTCCCAATGCATACAAGTATCACATTGTCCTCTGCCGTAATTGCATACCTGCCTCGGTTTAGAAATGAATACAATGAAAATAAATGTTAATCAAAACGATAAACCACAAACGTTTCTCAGAAAATTAACACATTTACTTTTTAACATGCATCGAAATTCTTAAGGAACAAGAAATGATACAGAAACAAATACGTAACTTAAACATTTAATTAAAAGCTATACCACGTGATAGAGTTCAGAATAAATTTGCTGAATAATTAACTGAAAGGGTAACTGATGTAAGACACTGGAAGAACATGGAAATTTGCAGGGACTATAATTGCAAACTCAGACATTACATAATTCCCAATATTGCTCTGAAAACACCGATAAAGAGACAAGAGGAAGGAAAGAAAGAGGGACAGAGAGCGGCGGTGTTGGCAGCCTCGATACAACACGTGCGTGGGAGTGACAGGTGAACAAAGGAGGGACGGATGGACGTGTGGGTATAATGAAGAGGATGAACCGCTGGGAATGAAGCCTCGGGACCCTCAATCAAGCCACCAGCGATACAATTATGGACTCTCTTGATGACACACGCTTCTATTATTCTGTTATTCTGTTTTCTCCATTCCTTCTTCCTTCGTGTGTGTTTTTTTTTTCTTTCTCTCATTCATCCGTGCTTTTTCTTGTTTCGTGTGCTTTCTTTAGTTTCGTATAGTTAGCAAAGACACACACACACATTCTCACAAACACACACACACACACACACACACACACACAGTAGCAGCACCAGTTTCCCTCAATCGCAAAATATCATCACTTTTGTACATCTTTCCAATTATTTTTTCTTTAGTTTCGTAAGTTGAATACACACACACACACACACACAACACTACCACCAGTTTCCCTCAATCGCAAAATATCATACACCTTTATATACCTCTAGTGCTCCTTTCCAATCCCTTCTTGCCCCCTTCCTCTCCTTTCAGGATCAAGATTATCGCCCCCAATTGCAGACCCACCTTGTCTTATTGGACGGGATCGAGGGAAGGTACGAGTCAGGATTACAGTCACTGGATTACATATTTTGAAGTGAGGGATTTGTGACCGAGGTGACGCGAAAGAAGATTGTCATTTGGTGGATTACAGTCAAAAAATAATCCAATTACAGTTATGGCTTCGTGTTTATAGAGGGAGGAAGGAGGAGGGAAAGGAGGAGCGGGTGGGGAGGTTAGTTTTAGGAAGGAAGGTGGAGGACTAAGAAAGGAAGATCAGGAGGAGGGGACTGAGGGAAGGAGGAAGTGTTATGGGTCATTTTTCCTCCTCCTCCTCCTCCTCCCCTCTTCGTCTTCTCTGTCTCCTCCTCCTCCATTTACCTCCCATGTCGTTTTCTTCCTCCTCCCAACCGCTAGAGTGCCACATTTATGTGCTATTAGTGACACCACAGACCCCATGTTGTGTGTGTGTGTGTGTGTGTGTGTGTGTGTGTGTGTGTGTGTGTGTGTGTGTGTGTGAAGTTGATAATTTTCAGGCGCTTAGCTACAAGAGATAGCACAGTAATGTTCATAAAATCATGTAACGCTAGTGATTGTAAGAAAAATTATAGTAACTGATACCATGGTACTGAAAAATAAAAAGTTAATAGTGTTCATTTTGAGGAAGCCGACCAAAATTAATAACCAACGTAAAAAAGAGATATGACAGTAGTAGTAGTAGTAATAATAGTAGTTGTAATAATAGTAGCAGTAGTAGTAGTAGTAGTAGTAGTAGTAATAATGATAATAATTGGTCATGATACTAAATAAATTAATGGGTGTTTAGTTTGGAAGACCAGATCGAAAGAAATGTGATCAGAGAGAAGCACAAACATCAACCTTACTCCTTGTCTAAAATGCTTAACTTTTATGTATAACCACGGTAACCTACCCCTGAGAATCACCCTGAGTGTCCTGAGTGTGCTTGGGGGAGAGTGTTTGTGATCCCTGGCTTAGAGGTTAACCAGACCACCACCACCATCACCACCACCACCACCACCACCACCACCACCACACCACCACAAACATTCCTCCCCCCACTGCTTTGTAAGGTGACCCCGCCGACATGACCACCCCTCCCCTTTTGTGACATGACCCTCCTCCTCTTGACCCCCCCCATGACCCCCCCTCCTGAGCCGCACCTCGCCTCCTACCGTCCATGCGGGGTGACTGCTTGAAACATAAACAAACAGGCGGCCATCTTGCTTCCGGTAGCTTTTATAAAGTTGCCTTGTCGTGTAGAAAAATGTGGATGAGTGAGTAATTGTTTTAATGGACCTGTTCGTGTGTGTGTGTATGTGTGTGTGTGTGTGTGTGTGTGTGTGTGTGTGTGTGTGTGTGTGTGTACCCTTGATGTAGCTCTAAATTGCTGTACATTAGTAGCGTGTGTGGTTGGAGAGTGTAACATGTGGCGTGTGTGTGTGTGTGTGTGTGTGTGTGTGTGTGTGTGTCGGCAGGTAGGCAGCAGCCGTGGCCGCGTCAGGTGTGGGGCGGGCGGGCCTGCCACCTGTCTGTTGTGAATAATTGCAATGCGACCTTAAGCTGTCTATTTATGGAGAGTCGGGGAGATAGAAAGATAGATGGACAAATAAATACAAGATAGATAGACGGCTGCACCACACACACACACACACACACACACACACACACACACACACACAGAGAGAGAGAGAGAGAGAGAGAGAGAGAGAGAGAGAGAGAGAGAGAGAGAGAGAGAGAGAGAATAATGGGAGGGGTATGTGGGTGGGCCGTTTCAGACCATTGGCATCACCCCGCCCGAAACATCCCCTCTCACCCCTCACCCCTCCCCTGTCACCCCTCGTCCCTGCCCTCACACCACGCCACATATCCCTCGCACCCTTTCTTCTCCTTTCCCCTTTCCCTCTCACCCGTTACAACTCACTTTTTTTCCCCCCTCACTCCCTCTCACACTCTTGACAATAGCTCATTTTAACTCCACAATAAAACACTTCTTGCTCCATCATTTCCCTCACCTCACAAACTCCCTCATTTTCTTGTCGCGTAAAAACTCCTTCCTCCAGTTTCTTGTCTAGTGTTCCCAGTGGCTCCTCAGACTTCCCAAAGCCTGAAAAAAGTACCCTAGGTCTCCCAAGTTCTTCCCTAGATTATCCAGCCTCGACTCACTTGTGGAAATTCATTGAGTCTTTTATTTTAATCAATGTCCTTCTTTAGTAAATATCTAGAGTAAGACCATTCCCAAACTAAAGAAAAGTACCCCATATCTTCCCAGTTGTTCCCTAGTTTACCCTTCCCTTCAATCACCTATAAATATCTTTGGATTATATATTCAACCATATCATAGTAGTACCCTAAATCATCCTTATTCTTCCCTAGATCACCTGTGCTTTCCCTGCAGTCATCCGCAAATATCCCTAGAACACACTTAATTCCTTCCCTGATTCCCTAACTTCTCCATCATTCCCCAGATAAGCCCAGATCATCCCTATTTTTTTTCCCTGGGCCATATAAATTTCTCTTGCAATCACTCCTAAATATCAATAGTATGATTTTAACCCTTTCCTTGGTTTCCTAGATTATCACATTTTCCCTGCAGTCACCCCAAAATATCCCTAGAACACAGATACACTTCCTTAATTCCCTAACCTCCCCAGAATTCCCTAGGGCGAGTATTTACAGGGAAAGTGCTTTGCGGAGGATGTGCGGTACAGCGGACACCCACACGCGGCGGGACAGGGTAAGCCGAGCCGCAGAACGAAGGGAAGGAGGGATATGGAGACGAACGGAGGGAAGGAAGGGGAGGGGAGGGAGGGAAGGGAGGAATTACGGAGGAGAGCCCCTGAAAGATTAAGGGTGTCAGGTCCCGCACATGTCGCCAGAAAGGGAAGAGAGGGAGGGAGCGAGGAAATGAGGGAGGAAAAATTGAAAAATTGAGATTGATTCTGGTTTTGAAGGTAAAAGAGAAGACTGTGTTTTATAAGTAAGAAGGAGGTGGAGGAGGTGGAAGAGGAGGTTGAGGAGGAGAAGGAAGACGACAACGACGAGAAAAAGGAGGAGGAAAAGGAAGACGATGAGGAGGAGGAGGAGGAGGAGGAGGAGGAGGAGGAGGAGGAGGACGAGGAGGAGGAAGCCTAGGAGAATGATGAGAAGGACGAGGAGGAGAAGGAGGAGGAAGAAGAGGACAAAGACGAATAGAAGGAAGGGAAAGACGAGGAGAAGAAGAACGAAGATGAAGGAGAAAGAGGAGGGCGATTACGAAGAGGAGGAGGAGGAGGAGGTGGACGACGACAAGGAGGATGACCACGAAGAGGAGGAGGAAGAGGGCGTACTGACGTAGTGGTGGTGGTGCTGGTATTCCCTTTGTGCATGTAAGGGCGGACGTCTGAACACTAGCAAGGGGTAATGAAACCAGGTATTAATAATTCTCTTTCGTCATCCCCAACCAAACTGACTCGGCACTGACAGGCGATTCTTATTCACTTTTAGCTGCTTCACACTAATTCTTCTTGTCATTTGCTGTCTCTCTTCTCTCTCTCTCTCTCTCTCTCTCTCTCTCTCTCTCTCTCTCTCTCTCTCTCTCTCTCTCTCTCTCTCTCTCTCTCTCTCTCTCTCTCTCATTTTGTTCGTCTTTCGAATCTTTTTCTTCGCTTTCTTGATCTTTCTTTTTTTTCTACTTTTCTCTCTCTCTTTTCTTCTCGTTCATCTCCGTATCCACCTCTTCTTTCTCCTCCACTGAACCACCAACACTTCTTTCCCTTCACCTGACACTTCCTCCTCCTCCTCCTCCTCCTCTTCTCTTCTCCTCTTTCTTTCACCACAACTGCCAAAACACGTTCACTGGACTTCCTCGTCTCCTTCCACAACACAACCACAAAATCCGCCTTACTAACCCCCACTCCTCCTTCCTCCTCCTCCTCCTCCTCCTCCTCCTCCTCCTCCTCCTCCTCCTCCTCCTCCTCCTCCTCCTCTACACTGGCATCCAACCATACTTTAATCGTGCTTTACATCACGTCTTGTCTTTCCTAAAAGCTTACCACTCCTCCTCCTCCTCCTCCTCCTCCTCCTCCTCCTCCTCCTCCTCCTCCTCCTCCGAACCAACTATACCGCACCTAACCACAGACAGCCTAGCGCACCACTCACCCACGCACCTACCCACCTACACACCCACACACACACACACACACACACACACACACACACACTATCCCACCTCCCACAGACACACAAGCCTTCACAGATCGGCCGCTCTCTCTCTCTCTCCCTCTCTCTCTATGGCTCGCTCCCTCCCCTTCTAAGATATTCACACCACTGGCATTCCATCTCAGCATCAGGCGGGAACAAAGAATCAAGTTGTGCCGTATCTCCTCGCACCGGACAAGCACATAAGGTGGGGGCGCCCTACACTCCCTTCTACCTTGGATAAACTCAGTAAAGTCTTCATTTTTATCTGGCAAGGAATCCTGTGTCCCCAGGCTTACACCCACGCCGTTGCCGCTTCTATTCTAACGTTCTTGCTTGCCCGCCATGTACTGATACTCGGGCGCCCTAACCAGTGGGAGCTTAACGGACACAGTCATGCACTATTGATTTCTTTTGTTCTGTACTTTTTTTTTTTTTTGAGCATGTGACAGTTTTATTTTAAATTGATGTGTTTCTTTTGCTGTCCTCCACCCTCCCCCACGTCTTCGTCATATCCCAATCACGTCACACCATCATCTCAAAAAAAAAAAAACGAATTTCTACCATTCCTGCAAGGCAAAAATGAATACCAACCACTCACTCACACACACACACACACACACACACACACACACACACACACACACACACACACACACACACACACACACACACACACTCCACCCTCCAGGCCTCAGCTCGCCTCACCACTACATCTCTACAAAACACTGGGAAATGCATGACCACTGCAGACCACAACATTGTCAGCGGAGGGGGAGGAGGAGCAGGAGTAGGGCGAGGGCGGTGGGGAGGCAGCAGTACGTCAAGGAGAGTTGTGAGAGGGGGTCGGGAGTGCTGGCGAAGGGGGCAGTAAAGTTGGCTGGAGGAGTGAGGTGTCAGCCGCCCGCCACCAGCCAGATTTAGCGGCCGGAGGCAACCTATGACCCTAGCGCTAACAAGGTGCCTCAGCGGGCGCTCCGAGGGAAGGAAGAGAGGAGGAAGAAGGAAGAAAAAGAAGGAGAGAAAGGATGCGACGTGTGAGGGATGAGGAAACCAGCAAAAGGAAAGGAGGCTGCCAGGAGTGAGTAGGAGTGAGAGGAGAGAGAGAGAGAGCACTAGGAGGGAAGGATGCTCGGGTTGGCTGGGGGAGGAGGAAATGGTAGAGGGAACTTGTCGGAAGTGAGTAATGTGGGAAGATAGGAAGACGACGAGTGACGGGCGGTAAAAGGACGCGTTCTGGCGCGGGCTGGAGGGAGGCGTTTTGCTTCCACACACAAAACCATTTCGTCTTGAGCTCGTGAATGCGCTTTTTATGTCTTGGTTTAGGGTACGTCAGGGTTGTCAGTGTGTGTGTGCCTGTGTGTGTGTGTGTGTGTGTGTGTGTGTGTGTGTGTGTGTGTGTGTGTGTGTGTGTGTGAGAACTGACGCTTCATGAAATTTTTGTTCTTCCTCTCCTCCATCCCTCACCTCACTACTCAGGAGGGGGAGGAAGGGAGAGGTTGATGTGGCGAGGTATGGATTGTGAGGGAGATCAATGGCACGGCGATATTTGGGATCAGCGAGCCGTACCTGCCGGTGGGCCGAGGGAGGCCTTGTGGGGGGTGGGAAGGACCATGATGGAGCGAGGGTTTTTGACTACGTTCACCTCTCCCAATGATTTTCCTTCAAACACCACGAGGAGAGAGGAACGTGGCTCTTCTTTCTCTTGCTCGCTCTCTCCCTCCCTCCCAAACAAGGCATGAAGGAGGGAGGGAGGGATGTGAGGTCGAGTGGGGCATGAGGGAGGTAACTGCCCTGCCCTCACTCACATAAGCTACGCTCGGTGGAGTCACTGAGCATCCAACGGCAAGACAAAACTCATTCCGCGTGTGTGCGTCACTCGCGTCACGCCGAATTATCTCAGAAAAAAAAAAAAGGGAATGTAAGAAAACACATACCCTGAATCAAATTAAATCTAGAAAACATGGGCAAAAGTTCTCGATCAATTTACACTTTTAAACGAAGCCCGAGACGGAGAGGAAAATGCCTAAAGAAAATATCTTGCCTATTTGGAACACGTCTAAGAGCAATATAATTTTTTTTTTACCTCTTTTTACCCTCGGCGGCGTGTTGGAGTGTGTAGGGCGCCCCGTCACGCCGTGCCCTGCTAGGCCACCCTCGTGACGGTCCGCGGGAGGGGAAAACAGGCGTGCGAGAACCGAGGCTCAACATTAGTCTTCCAAAATAAATATTCCCGTCAGGAGTCTCGACCCGCGCCCTGGATTATCAAGTTTTACCGTAAGAGGTGTTTAGCCCAGATCCTCGCGCCGCCTAGACTCATCCTATCTATTTTCTTCAGGATTTTGTTGCTCCGCCGTGTTCGTGGGTCAGGTTTGGGCGGGAGGGAGCAACGTGGAGATACTGATGTGTTTTTTTTGTGGGAGTTTGTGCACTGAGGGCTGTGGAGTGCTTTTAGGAGGAAGAAGAGTAGGTGTGTTTTGTTTTGGAGTGTGAGGTAAGGTGTGTAGGAGAGAGTCAGGTGTTTTTGGGGCGCTTGTAAGGCGGGAAGATAGACGACAGGTGTATTTTGTAGGTTTGGGTGTGAGGAAAGGCGTGTAGGAGAGTCTGGGGTGTGTATGGGGAGACGGGAAGGGAGGGAGCGACAAAGGCAGGTGTGTTTTGTAGGTTTGGAGTGTGAGGAAAGGTACGTAGGAGAGTTTGAGGTGTGAGTCTTGAAGGGAGGGATTGATAGAGGACATATATGTAAAGGTGTGCAGGTTTGGATAAGTGTGAGGTGAAAGTGCAGATGTGTAGGAGAGCCTTGGGTGTGAGAATAGGTGTTTAGGGAGCCTTGAACAGAGGGAGCGATGGAAAGGTAAAGGTGTGCAGGTTTAGATAAGTGTGAGTGGTGCAGGTGTGTGAGTGGCAGTGGTGGAGGTCAAGGTGGGTGGGAGGTGGAGGCGTTCTCAGAGTCAGCGTCCCTCCCTCAGTGGTCGTGTTCCACCTGAGAGGACAAGAGACAACGAAGCCAAGAAGTGTCTCCTTCCACCGCCATTTATGTTCCATTGTCTCCTTCTCTAACCCCACCCACCCTTCCCCCTTCCCCCCCCAGTCACCCCTTTCTCCTCCCATTTCCATCAGCCTTTCTCTTCTTCTACCCTTTGTGTTTTTTCCTTCCCTTCCATTCCCTTCTTCCCCCTTGGTGTCCCTAATTCCTTGTGACTCTTCCCTGTTAATTCGTCGTCTTCCCCTTTCTTTGCCACGCATCTTCCCATTCCTCTATCTTCTGTCCTTCCTAACTCTTCTTCCCTTTTCTCTGTTTTGTCTTTTTTCTCCCTGCTTTCCTTCTTAGTTTTCTCTCCCTGCTGTTCCTCTCCCTAGCTTGACTTTTCCTATCCTCTATCTATCCTTTGTCATTCTTAACTCCTATTACTTTTATCTATTTTACCTTGCTCTCCTCTTCCCCTATTTTCCTTTTCTAACTTTTATCTCCTTGCTGTTCCTCCCTCAGCCTGTTTTTTTTTTTTTTTTCACCTTGCTTCTAGATTCTGTCCTTTCTAATTTAACTTTATTTTATCTACTTATTTTTGCTCTTTCCTTTCCCTGCTTTCCTTTTCTAGCTTACCTTTCCCTGCTTCCCTTCCCTAGCATTCCGTTCCATGCCCTTCCTCAGCCTGCTTTACCCTTCCCTTCCATCCTTTCACCATGCCCTTCACTTACTCATGCGTCACCCTGCCGTTCCCAGTCTTCTTCATCCTGTCACCTCCAGCCTGCTTCACCCTGCCACCATGCTATCCAGACCTTCCATCCCCATCTGCTTCACCCTGTCGTTACTCCCCAGTCTATCTCCCCCCTGCCCTGTCCACCCCCAGCCTACTTTACCATGCCAGGCTGCCCCGCCATGCCACCTCCCCCAGCTTGCTCCACCCTGCCAATTGCCCCCTGTTTCACCCTGCCACCCCCAGCTCACCCTCACCTTAAGTGTTCATCACGGAGCGCATAACAATATGTTGGGTAGTCCTCCAGGGTAATTGACACCGCGTGACCGGCCGCCCCAGCGTGCCTGAACCCCCCCCCCCACCCGCTCCGAGGTCACGCCGCCAGGGGGTCACCACATTGGGACCGGCTGCGGGGGAAGACCGGTGGGGAAGGGAAGGAATGGAGGGAAGGGACGGAGGGAGGGAACAGAGAGAACACTGAGGAATGGAGGGAGGGAACGGAGGGAGCATTTCTGTTTTTGGAGTGTGTTTCCTGAAGGTGGTGGCGGGGCGTCTCTTCTTCCACGTAAATCTGATTGACTTTTTCTCTCCTTGGTCTTCTTCAGGTGTTTCTTGTCGTTACTTTAAACCATATTTTTTCTTTTTTTTTTCATGTATCTTTGCAATACTGCCTCCCTCTCTTTCTTATCTTACTTTTTTTCCTCCTCCTCTCCCTTTCTACTTCCCTCCTTTCTACTTTCCTCCTCCTTCCATCCCTTTTTACTGTTGGCTCCATTCTACTTTCTTCTTTTCTCCTCCTCCTCCTCCTCCTCCTTCTCAAACACCAAATTACGAAATCCACGCCAGAACAACGCCTCGTCAGCGCCTCCGTCAGTGCGACCCGCCACCCTCGCAGCACACGTGGCCAGGTCGCCCCATTAGCGCTGTAGGGCCTCGCGATGGTGACTCATTAAGGGCGCGGCGGCAGGGCAGCGTCGGGGCCTGTCGTGTTCCCCGGCCAGAAGAGAGTGAAGGTGGTGACATCGTGAGCTGGGTATGTGATTATGAGAGGGGAGGAAGGTGGGATGAAAAAAAAAAAGGAAGAGGAGGATATTTCTCTCTCTCTCTCTCTCTCTCTCTCTCTCTCTCCTCTCTCTCTCTCTCTCTCTCTCTCTCTCTCTCTCTCTCTCTCTCTCTCTCGTCCCCCTCGTCCCCCTCGTCCGTCCCTTCCACTTAACTGCAGCGTCCGTCACAATTCACAATGAGAAAGTGTAATCGTGTACAATTATATGCCGGGGAGGAAGTGAGGAGAGCTGCGGACGGCGAGCCACAGCGGGACCACAGGAGCCTGGGAGCAGCGCCACCCACCTGCCGGGGGAGAGAGAAATAATGTGGCGAATAATAATACAAAAATAAAAGAGGGAGAGAGAAAGAGAAAGAAAAAAAACATAACATGGACAGTAATTAGTTCTGAGGCACGCACACGCACGTACACACGCACACACTAACACAGGCAGTCGAAAGCAAAGCGCACCGCATCGAATCGCGCGAGCCACACACACACCTGGCGTTACCTGAAGACGGAGCGAGAAACGAGAACCTGTCAGAGTGTGGAGCGCCTCGTTAAGCCCGAGATTCCATTAAGCCCGACACGTAAGACTGCAGGAGATGGTTTGGGAACGCGCCAGCCACCCAGCCCTCCCCGAACCCATGTTTATTTTCTTATAATATTAATAGACAAAAAGTAGGGGTTCTGAGATGCTTTTGACGGTAAGGCGTTGCTCCAGGGACGGGCGGGGAGGGGTGGAGGGGGTAGGAGCGGTGGGGTGGGGGGAAGTGAGCTGCCAACACCGCCACTTCTTAACGTATACGTACCTCCTCACGCGATCTTTTCATCCCTCACTTCTCTCGCGGCAAATTCCCGGTCTCTCAACAACACTAAATTGTCGTGTGTGGAAGGAGATAGTGATGTGTGCGTCGTGTAATGCGGTGGTGTGCGGTGTGCTCAGTGCTGCGGTGTGTGTGTGGCCCGGGGAGTGATGGGTGCGTGTGGTGGTGCTGGTGGTGTTGTGAGAGTTCAGGGTGCTGGCTGTGGGTGTTGACTGCGTGTTGCGGCGCTGGTGGCCTGGTTTGTCTGTCTGTCTGCGGCGGTGGTGTTGGATCGGGTTTTTGTGTTAAGTGTGGTTAGTGTGTGTGTGTGTGTGTGTGTGTGTGTGTGTGTGTGTGTGTGTGGCCATGACCAGTGAGAGGTGCATCTTTCCACACCTTGGCGAGGCTTGTGTTCTGGCGTGTGCTTTGTGTTCCTAATGTTACAGAAGCGTGTGGGTGGGCGAGT
Organism: Scylla paramamosain; assembly: GCF_035594125.1. Lineage (NCBI taxonomy): Eukaryota > Metazoa > Arthropoda > Malacostraca > Decapoda > Portunidae > Scylla > Scylla paramamosain. The sequence goes on from NC_087174.1 coordinate 11,121,206, forward strand.
CAGGCAGCCACTCCCCCGCACCCTCCGTCAGCAGCACCCCAGAGCACCTAGACACCTGAACAGCCGCGCCGCCCTCTCGCCACCTTAACGCGCCCTTGAGTAATGATCCAACCAACCTTTGCCCTCCCTTAGAAGGCCTTCCTCGGGGCCACACGTCTCACTCTGGGGGCGCCGCGGAAGAAAAATAATAAACTGTACCTCATTACGAGTCAAATTAATCGTCAGAGGGAGTGAAGCGCCGGGAATATAAAGGAGGAGGGTCGCCAGGGGCCCTGCAGCACGCCGCCGCCCTCTCCGCCCGCCACCTTCCCTCTCATATTAATTAACTTTCAGCGGCCTTCCTGTAATTGAAATAGGTGGAAGGGCAGCCCATCTGGTGCCCGTGTGGGGGACAACGTGGGTGTAAGAAACACCACCACCATCACCACGACCACCACCACCACCAAGAGCCCCCTCCGTCTTGAGCCTCCCCGCTGCGACAAGTCCATGCAAACTTAAACTTTTCATATGTGATTTCGATGATAATAAGCTGCGAGGATTTGAAAATGTTAATAATGGATCAGGAGGGTACTTACTCTTTTAAATTCTCTTGATTTTCTTGTTCTTGTTCTTCCTCCTCCTCCTCCTCCTCCTCCTCCTCCTCCTCCCCCTGCCGCGCTTCCCCGCCTCCCCCGCGTCCTTCAGTCCAGCACACTTGACGCACACAAAAACTGGGACGTAATGGATAACAAGGAGGTCATTTTTAACCCCACTCGTGCCGCCCTTCTTGCCCCGCGGTCACTGTGAGCAGGAAGGAGGCGGAGAGAGAGAGAGAGAGAGAGAGAGAGAGAGAGAGAGGGAGAGGGAGAGGTACACCAGTCACTCGTCCTTCCAGACTACGAGCATCACTTATTCTCTAGATATCGCCACCTGGAAATTACCTGAACAAGAAGCCATCACTCAACAAGAGGCCGCAGTAAGCTGAGATAAAAGTCCCTCCGCTTCTCCTTCCTCTCTCTCTCTCCCGTTCTCTCCTCTCTCCCTCCCTCTCTCCTCCTCCCGCCATATTGATCATCTTATAATCCCTTCACGCCGACAGGTTTTGCATATTGTCAAGAGCTGATGGTCGGTTGGAGGGAGAGAAAAATGGGTGGGAGGGAGAGTGGGAGAGGGAGGGAGAGGAAGGGAGAGAGAGAGGAGGAAAGAAAAATGGATCGTCTTTTCCTCCTCGGTTTCCTTTTGTAAGACTAGAAATGTTTTGAGAGAGAGAGAGAGAGAGAGAGAGAGAGAGAGAGAGAGAGAGAGAGAGAGAGAGAGAGAGAGAGAGAGAGAGAGAGAGAGAGAGAGGACGGGGGGTACACAGGTGTTTGGTGATCTATGGTGGTGCAGGTGTGTGGTGGTGGTAGTGGTGGTGATGGTGGTGGTGGTGGTGGGTGGCGGCGGTCCTCCAGGTGAAAGGTTATCCTCTTCATCTTACCGACGACTCCTTTGCGTTCAGTCCACCCCCGCCACTTCCCCTCCACCTCCATCTTGTTATCCCTACCTCCACCTCCTCTTCCTCCACCTTCTCCTCCTCCACCTCGTCTTCTACATTTATTACTTCATAGTTCTTTAACTTCCACCACGTTCTCTCCTCTGCTAATTATATCAACATCCACCTTATCCATACCTCCACCTCCTCCTCCTCCACCTTCTCCACATTCACTTCTCCATATTTCTTTAATTTCTCCACGTTCTCTCTCCTTTTTCAACTAATCACAGCTACCTCCACTTCCTTTCCTGTGTTTTCTCCACCTTCATCTTATTCATTTCCACCTTCTCCACTTATTTCTTCCACAGTTCTCCACGTTCTCATCTCCACTACCTTCTCTATTATATTTCCTTCACCTCCACTAGTTCTCTTTACCTCCATCTTTTCTCCTCCATCTCCACTTTTTTTTTTCTACATTTCCTCCACCTCCTATTGTTCCAGATCCACTATGCCATTCTCCCTTCCACTCCCTTCACTTCCTCCACATTCTCTACTCCATTATAATTATTCCCTTCATCTCCACCCCACTCCATCTAATCCAACCCCATTATATTGACATCCCTAGCACATTTCATCCACATTTCTCCACTAGTGTCCCTCTATCTCCATTTC
>NC_087174.1:11128327-11145827 GCF_035594125.1 Scylla paramamosain
AAGGAAGAGCAGAAGGAGGGGGTTGATGGAGGAGTAGAAGGAGGGGGTGATGGAGGGGTGGAGATGACCTTTCAAGTCTCCGCTTCTGAATTGTGGATTCCCCTTCTCCTACCATCACACATCCACCTCATACCTCCATGTTATTCCCACCACACCCCCCCCACGTGTATAGTACTTCCTCTTCCACTACCACCACATACCATCCACCTTGCCTCATTTATTCCCGCCACTAAACCCCCTCCACATACACCCACAGCAAAAGCTCCACTCCACACCTTCCTGAGGCTTCCACATCAGTCATATGCCTCTGTTACCTCCACTACAAAATCCCCACATTCCACTACACATCCCCAGTCACTAACTCCATTCCACATCACCCTAACGCTTCCACATTTTTATTCCTCATTTATCCCCACCATAACCACACATTCCACCACACATCCCCACCCACTATATCCACCACACTCCACATCACCACATCTCCACACTCATTCACTCCTCCTTCAGTGTCCCCCGCTGCCCCCCACACATTCCTGGCCTCCCCTACCCACTACGACCCCACCCTCATGCGCGACAGCACCCCAGCAGCTCCGCCTACCCACCCTCTCCCTTCCCCCCCCTCTCTCTTTCTCCTCTCCCACCTTGACGGGAGGGAGAAGAGTTGTTTTTTTTCGGGTATTTTTTCGTGGCAGTGGACGAATCGCTAGACAAAAATTCAAACAAGATGCGTCGTCGTCTGTGTCCCCGTCCTGTCTATGCCATTTGTCTGCGCGACCGATTGTTCTCTCTCTCTCTCTCTCTCTCTCTCTCTCTCTCTCTCTCTCTCTCTCTCTCTCTCTCTCTCTCTCTCTCTCTCTCGTAGCAGCCGCCCTTCTTCCCTTCCACATGTCACACACCCATCCGTCCCTTAGAAGTCAGTTAAATTAAGCTGAACTGATGGGCATAAGGAGGAGGAGGAGTTGAAGGAGGTGGAGGACTAGTGGAGGTGGTAAGCTGACGGGTGGAAGGGTGGGTGGCGTAGGAAGGCGCACGGGCGGGGAGTGATCGTCGAAATAACTCCCACTTGAGGCGCCGCAGACAAGCCAGCCCGGGAGCAGCATTTGTTCACGTCGTGCCCTCTGATGTGGTCCCTGTGTTCCCCGCCGCGCGTCGCCAGCTGGAGTTGCGAGAGTGATGGTACTTGCCTCGCTACGTCCTTAACTTTCTTGTCGTTTCTTCCTTCTCTCTCTCTCTCTCTCTCTCTCTCCTCTCTCTCCTCTCTCTCTCTCTCTCTCTCTCTCTCTCTCTCTCTCTCTCTCTGTCTGTATTCATCTTTTCTGTGTTTTTATTTTCTTCCTTCACTTTCCTTTTTTTTTCGTTTTTTTTTTTTTGTAGATTATTCTTTTTTAGTGTGTTTCTACTTCTCTATACGTATGTGTTTTTTCATATTTTGCTTGTCTTTATCTATTTGTCTGTCTGCGTGTCTGTCCTAGTCTCACTCCATCTGTCTCTCTCTCTGTCTACCTATAAGTGTGTCTTTGTGCCTTTTCCGTCTTTCTCTTTGTCTCTATGTTTCAATATGTCTGTCTGTCTGTCTGTCTGTCTGTCTGTCTGTCTGTATATCAGTTTGTCTGTCTATCTGTATTTCTCTTTGCCTGTCTATCTGCCTACCTGTCCTTATGTTTAACTCTCTCTCTCTCTCTCTCTCTCTCTCTCTCTCTCTCTCTCCTCTCTCTCCTCTCTCTCTCTCTCTCTCTCTCTCTCTCTCTCTCTCCAGGCACGGTAAATATTTAGAGGTTCACGGTTGCTTATCTGCGGCGCGGCTTCCAATGAGTTATGGGATCATTGTGTGCTAATGCTGTGATCGTCACCACGCGTTGCTCATGAAAACAACATTAGCACGGGGCTGTTGTGATGGTGTTGTGTCACCCTGTCACTGTACCCACCACCACCACCACCACCACCACTACTGCCACCATCATCTTCAGAACTTCCAGACGCTACCACTACCACTACCATCACCACCATTTCTTTTAATTCTTCCCTTTTTTTTCTACTTTTTCTTCCAGTTCATGTTGTCATTCGCCTTATTTTCTATTCAGTATATTTATTATTTCTTTTGTTTTCTGTCACCATTACCATTTAGATAGTACCACCATTACCGCCACTACCATTACAATTTCTTATTTTTCCTTGCTTCCTTTCTTTTTTCTGTTTCCTTTACAGTTCATATTGTCATCCTCCGCGTCTTCTCTTCGGTCTGTTTATCATTCATTGTCTGTCATCATCATCATCATCAGTACTTAGAGACACCACCCTCACCACCATCACCACCATCACCACCAACTTGCCTTACTTTTTATCTTCTTTCTACTTCTTTTTCCATCTCATATTGTCATCCTCCCTGTTTTTTCGTTCGGTCTATTTGTCATTTCTTTATTGTCTCGTGTTGATGTTCTTATTTTTCATCCTGTCCGGCTTGTTTATCGTCTCGTCTCCTTTCTATTGTTCTGTTTTGCTTTGGTTTCCACCAGATTTGCCTCCCTGTTATTGCTCTCTCCTTTTTTTTTTTTTTTGACTCCCTTTTTATTCATTTCTTCGTCCTCCTTGCCCTTGTCTCACCTTCCCCCCCTCCTCCTCCTCCTCCTCTTCCCCCTTCTCCTGTTAATCCTCCTATCTTCCACCTCCCCTCTCTCATAACATTTAAAAACCACCTCTCATTTCAGAGCAAAAATTCTCTTGATCCTTATTAGTTCATGATTTCCACCCTCTCATTTCCCTTCACCATTTAGACTCTCCCTGCCCCTGTGTTTTCCCTCCTCCTCCTCCTCTTCCTCCTCCTCCTCCTCCTCCTCCTCCTCCCATCAACCAGCACAGACCATACGCAGAACAAAGGTTGCGGGAACAAGCGTGCAAACATACCGCTGAGAGGAGCCTTCCTGTTTATTTAGCGTCAAACAATGGTCCACTCCGCCGCCTCTATTGGCCCAGACCTCGTAATAAGCTGCCCGTGACCTCTCTCTCTCTCTCTCTCTCTCTCTCTCTCTCTCTCTCTCTCTCTCTCTCTCTCCTCTCTCTCTCTCTCTCTCTCTCTCTCTCTCGCTCTAGTTCATTGCTGTCGGTTCATTTTTTTTTTTTTTATCTTGTTCTTTTCTCATTTTCCTTATCCTTCTGTCTCTGTTTCTTGTTTTATCTTCTGTTTAGTTTTCATGGGGTCTTGGTTTTCCTCTCCCTGTTTTCTTCTCCCTTTTTCTTCCTTTCCTTCCTCTCCCTTCTTCCTTCCCTTCCTCTCCCTTCCTTCTCCTTTTAATCCCCTCACTGGTTTTCCTGATTTGATACCCGATTCTTTCCCTTCTTCAGTAACCTCTTCTCTTTCCTCAACGTTACCCATTCTCCATTTACTCCTTGCCCATTTCCTTTCTTTATCTTTTTTTCCTTTCTTCCCTTCTCCCTAGTTATTTTTACCCCTTCCCTTTCGCTCCTTACCCACTTCCTTCTTTCCTCCCTATTCTCCAGTTATTTTCTTACTTTTCCCATTCATGCCTCACTCTTTTCTCTCCTCCTTTCATCCCTTCCATTGCTAACCTATGTCTTCTTCCCTTCATTCCTTCATTTGCCAACCTTATTCTCCTCTTCATTCCTTACTTTGTTAAATTTACTCCTCTCCCCCTTCACCCCTTTCCTTGGTAGCCTTTCTTCTCTTCCCTTCTTCTTTTCTTCCTTTCCCCTGCTCCCATCATCTCTACCCTTCCTAACCTTACTTATTTCCCTTTCCCTTCTACCCTTTCCCTTCTCCCTTCATTTCTACCCTTGCTAACGTTACTTATCTCCTCTTCTTCTCTTCCCTTAAACACTAACCTTCCTTCTCTTCCATTTATCCCTCCCTTATAAACCTTCCTTCTGTTCCCTTCATCTCTTCCCTTCTTCCTTTGCTAACATTACTTCCCTCCCCTTCGTCCCTTCCCTTGCTAACCTTGCCTCTCACCCTTTCGTAGCCGCCCTCTCCTCCCCAGCTTCCCTCAACAGGTCAGATCTCCTTTCATCTTCTTTTTTGGCTCTCTATGGTTCCCTTCCCCCATTACCTGAAGTCCTACTCACCTGAGGCCACCTGAACACCTTCCCCTCTTCTCCCCTCTCTCGTCTCCTTTCTCCTCCTCTCCTTCGTCCTCCCACATATTAACTAAGCGATGTCTTTATAGTTTCAGTTTCTCTCTTTTAATTTTTTTTATTACTATTATTCATTTGTGTGTTTTCTTTTCTTGTGTTTTTATGTTTTTTGTTTTTTTCTGTTTGTTTTGTGGTTTTGGTTGTGATTGTTTGTTTGTTTGTTGACCTTATATGTAAATGAGAGAGAGAGAGAGAGAGAGAGAGAGAGAGAGAGAGAGAGAGAGAGAGAGAGAGAGAGAGAGAGAGAGAGAGAGAGACATACGGACAGACAGACAGACAGACAGACAATCATTTCAATTGACGTGCCTTCCTTACTCGTGACATGAGGTGGTGACAGAACTAAAAGGAAAATTTCTGGTGCAATATATTGAATGTAAGCTCAGCACTGGAACATCAGACATAAATTTAGTTGCAATGTTCAGTTTGAAGTTGATATACATACCACCACTACCACCACCACCACCACCACCACCACCACCAGTGAACAACAAATGATGGGAAACGAAAGGAAAAATGAAGAAGAAAAATGAAAGAAAATGCAAAAGAAAAGAAGGAGAAGCAGAGAAAAATAGTGGATAAATGAGAAGTGAGAAAGCATGAAAAGAGGAGGAGGGAAGAAGAGTGGAGGAAGAAAGGAGGAGGAGGAGGGGAGAGGAGCAGGCTGAAGCAAAGTGAATGAGATGAAAAGCAAGAAAATGAAGAGAGAGAGAGAGAGAGAGAGAGAGAGAGAGAGAGAGAGAGAGAGAGAGAGAGAGAGAGAGAGAGAGAGAGAGAGAGAGAGAGAATAGAGGCTAAAAATAGACTGAAAGCAACGTCGAGAGGAAGAGGAAGAGGAGAAGGAGGAGAAATGAATGACTGGAGAAAGAAGAATAGCAGAGAGAGAGAGAGAGAGAGAGAGAGAGAGAGAGAGAGAGAGAGAGAGAGAGAGAGAGAGAGAGAGAGACTACTGCGAAGATATGAGAGATGAAACAGGTAATAAAAACAAGTGATGAAGGATCAGAGAGAGCAACAAGCAAGAGTGAAACAAAGGAGGAAGAGGGAGAGGATGATAAGTGAGAGAGAGAAAGAGAGAAGGAGGGAAGAGAGGCAATATGAAGGAAAGATAAGTACATGAGTGAGAGGGAATAAAAAAAATGATAGGGAGAGAAGGAAAGGAGGAAAAACGGGAGGGAAAGGAGGAAAAGAAGGAGGAGAGGGGACTGAAATGAAGATGCTGGAAAGGAAAGAAAAAGGAGGGAATAGGGAAGGGAGAGAAAGGATATAGAAGAGTGAGAGAGAGAATGATAAAAAAGGAGGAATAGTGAGTGATGAAAAGGAAGAAAGAAAGGGAAAATAAAAGGAGTAGAAAAATGGGAAGTAAAAGCGTGGAAAAGTGGAATAATAATAATAATAATAATAATAATAATAATAAGAAGAAGAAGAAGAAGAAGAAGAAGAAGAAGAAGAAGAAGAAGAAGAAGAAGGGGCAAAACAGCAACAACAACAACAACAACACAAGCACGAATGTAGAAGCGTAAGGAAGGGAGAGAATGAAAAAAAAATAACGAGACAAAAAAGAGGGAGAGAAGAAGAAACGGGAAAGACAAGGATGTAAAAATCCCATGAAAGAGAAAAAAATAATGAAAAAAAGAGAGAAATAGATAAAGAAACCAACGAAGAGAGAGAGAGAGAGAGAGAGAGAGAGAGAGAGAGAGAGAGAGAGGTGTAGGGGTGATGCATATGCCAGGCTGCGTTGTGCATAGTTAATGTAACACTCAGCAGCGACACAATAGCTAATTACACCCCGGCGCAGGTAAGGCCCGTGTTAACACTCATTAGGTGCCGGGCGGGACAGGTGAGGACAGGTGAGCTCAGCAGGTGGCGATGCACACACCCCTTTCTTAACACCCTTATCGGCACAGGTGATAAGAGTCAATATTCCTCCAGGTGTGATGAGGTGCTGGGCAGGTGAGGGTGTTTAAGAGAGGAGAGTGATTAAGAGTCTGGAAGAGAGAGAGAGAGAGAGAGAGAGAGAGAGGGGGAAGGGGGAGGAGATAGAGGAGTGGGCGTGATAAAGTATGGTGGTGATGTAGGGAGTGATAAGTGAAGGTGTGAGGGTGAAGGAGTGTGTGGGAGTGATGGGGGGAGTGGGGAGGAGGAGGAGGAGGAGGAGGGTGGGGAGGAAAGGGGAGGGGGTAGGGAGACGGCTGAGTGATGGAGGGAAGGAGGGAAGGAGGGAATGAGTTTTGGTGATTGAAATGATATAAGAGAGAGAGAGAGAGAGAGAGAGAGAGAGAGAGAGAGAGAGAGAGAGAGAGAGAGTGAGAGAGAGAGAGAGAGAGAGAAATACCCTCCTTATGAATTTCTATTATTTTCATCTCCTCCTCCTCCTCCTCCTCCTCCTCCTCCTCCTCCTCCTCCCTCCTCCTCCTCCTCCTCTCCTCAAAGCCTAGCCTCCAATTCTTCTTGCCGTCAGCCACCGTCACATCAACCCACGCTTCGCCCTTCTCTCCCGTCCCATTACCTGTGACGGGAGCAGTTAGCGTAGGTTGTGGTGACCAAAAATGCTCTTTAGACTGAATTAGTTAGGAGGAGGAGGAGAAGGAGGAGGAGGAGGAGGAGGAACAAGAGACGAGAGGAATGAAAAAGAAAGAGGAGAAAGGGATTCGTAGATGGAGAGAGAGAGAGAGAGAGAGAGAGAGAGAGAGAGAGAGAGAGAGAGAGAGAGAGAGAGAGAGAGAGAGAGAGAGAGAGAGAGAGAGAGAGAGAGAGAGAGAGAGAGAATGATGATGATGATGATTAAGAGTTAACGAGATGCAAAGATCCAGAGAGAGAGAGAGAGAGAGAGAGGAGAGAGAGAGAGAGAGAGAGAGGAGAGAGAGAGGAGGGAAATTAGTAAGCAGAGAGAAATAATGAGACCAAAAGGAATGAGAAAAAAATGGGGAAAAAAAGAGGAAGGGAGGAAACAGAACAGGAAGAAAAGGGAATTGTCTTTAATTTCTCATGCGTGTCTCCCTTCTTTAATCTTCCTCTCTTCTCTCACATTCCAACATCTCCATTTTTCTCTCTCCCTTATTTTTACTGTCTCTTCACTCTCTCTCTCTCTGCCCTTGTAAATTCTTCTTCTCTGTTCCTTCATTTTCTTTTCTTTCTCTTTTTTGTCATCTCTTCCCAGTTCTCTCTCGTTTTCACTGTCTACTGTTCATTCATTCTTGCCATGTCATCTCTTCTAATCTTTCTCCTTCATTCTCTTCCTTTCGTTATCCACATCTCTCCTTCTTCCTTTTTCATCTTTTGTTCTCTTTTCTCTGTCATTGCCTTCTGTTTCCTTTTTCACGTGTTTTCTCTTAGTTGCCATTCATAATTATTTTTTTCTCTTCCTTCTACTTCATCTCCCTGTTTCTTTGTCCCTTTTATCTCTCATTAATTATCTCTTCTTCCTCTCACTGGTTTCATTCTCCCATCTCTTTTATCCTTCTTATTCTTTGCTCTTCCTTCTTTCTCTCCTTTTTTTTCATCTTTATCTCACGTCTTTACGCTTAAATACTTCTTTTCTTTCAGTATCCATTCCTTTCTTATCTACGTCGTCCTTTTCTCCCTCCCTTTACTCTTAAATCTCTCCCCTTCCGTATTTTCCTGCTTTCATTTATGTGGCTTTCCTTTCTTTATCTTCCCTTCTCTTAACTGTTCGCCTTTCTTTTTTACTTTTTTTTTTATTTCTACTTCCCTTCCCTTCCCTTCCCCTTCCCTTCCCTTCCTTTCCTTTCACCTATCCATCTGTCTTCCCCTTCCCTTCCCTTCCCTAACGCTCACCATTTGCTCCTAATTTCCCAAGAGACCACATTCAAAATCAACTGACCACTGACTTCCGGTATTAGACAAGAAATATTTACATATCTGAAGGAGGAAGAGCAGGAGGAGGAGGCGAAGGAGAAGCAGCGATGGTGGTGGTGGTGGTGGTGGTGGTGGTGGTAACAGGTTCAGACTAAAGCATTAATCTTTGCAAAATTTATTGTGGGTAATGTTTCGTTCGTTTTGTTATTCTTGGTTCTCTTCCGTATACTTATTTTATTTATTTTTTTGTTTTTCCATTCTTTTACTTTTTTCCCTTATCTTTCCTTCCTTCTGATTCCCCCTTTCTTCCTTTCTCTACTTTCGTTTTTATTTTCTTCCCTTTCCTTTTTCTTTTGTTCCCTTTCCTTTTCCTTCATTCCCTTTCCTTTCCTTCCTTCCTTCTCTTTATTTTCTTTACTTCCACTTTTCTCTTCTTCACTTGTTATCCCTTCCTTTCTTCTTCTTCCTTTCCTTCTTTCCTTCCCTTTCGTTTCTTCTCCTTCCCATTCCGTCCCCTTCTTAACTTCTCCTTATCTTTTCATTTCCCTTTCCATCCTTTCCCTTCCTTGCTCTTGCTTCCCTTCCCTACCCTTACTTTTTCCTAATCTACCCTTCACCTTCCTTTCCTTTCCCTTCTTTCCCTTCCATTTTTTCCCTTAACTTTCCTACCCCATTCCCTACCTCATCCCTACCCTTCCCTTCCCTTCCTTCCCTTCCATTTAGTTTCTCTTAACTTCCTTACCCCTTCCATACCCCTTCCCTACCCTTCAACTTTCTCTCTTTCCTTTCCCTTACGATATAGAATTAAATAGCATCTTTTTTTTTTGTATCCTTGTAACCTCCCACAATCCTCACATCCCTTGCCTCCCCTGCCACGCCCCTGGAACGCCCCCTGGGAATCTGGAGCCTCGCATCATACCCCCAGCGCCCACCACAGTAACAGGGAGAGTTGTGGCGCCCCCCGGAGACCCCCGCGGCGCTGTCAACACGGGGGGCGCTTCAAGAGAGATTTGTCGTGGCGGGAGATAAGAGAACAGGAGAGTAATGAGTAGACCAGCTGATGGATGCTGTGTGGGAGAGTGGCGTGGCGCTCCCAAGGGTGATCAGTGAGAGGGAGAGGAAGAGGGAGAGGGGGAGGGGAGTGGGATATGGGGATGTGATGCAAGTTTGATGTGTTTTATTTATTTATTTTTATTTATTTATTTTTTGTTGTTGTTGGTTTGGTTTAATTTGTATTTTATTTTTTTGTTGTTTTACTTTAATTTATTTTTGTTTTGTTTTGTTTTGTTTTTAATGTTTTCTTCCCTTGTTAGTTCTGATTTTTCCATTTGTTTATTTATCCATTTATTTTTAGCTGTGTTTTTCTTCTCTATTTTGATTTCTACGTTTATTTGTTTATTTGTGTGTTTATTTATTTATTCATTTTTAGTTGATAAGGGAAAGGGAGGGAAGTATTCAGTTGTTTCTTTTCACATTTATATTTTTCTTTTTTGCTTTCGTATTTTCAGTATTTTGTGCGTGTGTGTATATTTGTATTAGTTCTTTCTTTAATCTTTATTGTTCAGTCGTTCTTTTTCCTCTATTTGTTATCATATTTTTTCATTATTTTTATGCGTCTGTCTGTTTCTCTCTCTCTCTCTCTCTCTCTCTCTCTCTCTCTCTCTCTCTCTCTCTCTCTCTCTCCTCTCTCTCTCTCTCTCTCTCTGTCCCCCTTCCTTCCTTCCTTTAAAACAGATTCAACCCTTTCTCTATTTTACCCTCTCTCTCTCTGTACCTTTCTTTCACATTCCCTTTCATCCTCCTCATTTCGTAAGACTTGCATGCTTTCCTCCATTCCTCTTACCTTCTCCAACCTTACCTGTCCCCTTCCTACCCCTTTCCCTGCCCCCTACCTTCCCTCTCTGCCCTGTCTTATCCTGTCCTCTCCATCTATAAGAGCACCCCTCCTCTCCACTCCACTCCTCTCCTCTCCTCTCTCTCTCCCGCCATTCTCCCGCTCCCAGCCGACCCTCCTGCACACACATAGTAGGGGCGGCTGGCCAATTACCTCTGCTCGTGTCTGAACAAAGCACCTTAACCCTCCAAAGTGAATGTCATTGCTGGGAGAATTTGCGCCAGAATTTTGAGTAAGCTTTGGGGGGGAGAGACTGGCAGGGTTCGGGTGGGAGGGAGGTTGGTGAGGGATGGGGTAGAGGAAGGATGAGAGGGAGGGTGAGGGAAAGGGAAAGGGGAGAGAAAGGGGGGAGGGAAAGGGAGAGGAGAGAGGGAAAGGATGAGGAGGAGAGAGGGAAAGGGTGAGGAGAGAGGGAAAGGGAGTGATGAGAGAGAGAGAGAGAGGAGAGAGAGAGAGAGAGAGAGAGAGAGAGAGAGAGAGAGAGAGAGAGAGAGAGGAGAGAGAGAGAGACTAACAAACGAATAGACATACAGACTTACAGACTGATATAAGAACATACAGACAGACAAACAAACGAACAGACCTACAATCCAACAACCAGACAGACAGACACAGACAGACAGACAAACAAAAAGACAGACAGACAGACAGACAGAAAATAGAAGAAAAAAGCAGATTAATAATACACAAATAAATAAGCAACAGTTACCCTACATTACAGAGTCACACATCACTCTACTTCCTCACACTCACACTAAGCTCTCTCCATATTAAGATCTGAGCTAAGAAGAGAGGGAAGCGAGAGGGAAACAAGAGGAAAGCAAGGTGAGTCTAGCTAGGTGAGGGATGCTGGAAAGAAAAGAAAATGGGAAGCAAGAGGGAAGAGAGTCTAGCTGGATGCTGGAAAGAGAAGGAAATGGGAAGCAAGAGAGAGAGAGAGAGAGAGAGAGAGAGAGAGAGAGAGAGAGAGAGAGAGAGAGAGAGAGAGAGAGAGAGAGAGGGATATCAGGCTGGGTGAGGGGTGGCGTGTGCGTGCAGCAGTGAAGGTTTAGGCATACCCGGCGCCAGCAGTGAGGTGTCTGGTGCTCTGGTGCTCTGGTCGCTGGCGGAGGTGCTGCGATGCCCGTCACGTCAAGCTGGAGTGAAGTGTTGGCGGGAGTGGTGGTGTAGGTGTGGTGCAGGGCTGGTTTTATCCTTTGGTTGTTGGTCTTTTTTTTTTTTTTTACTTCGGTACGTAGTGTTATTATAATTTGTTTGTTATCAATATTATTAATAATATTATTAATAATATTATTATTGTTATTTTATTATTATTTTATTATTATTATTATTATTATTATTAGTATTATTATTATTATTATTATTATTATTATTATTGTTGTTGTTATTAATATAATCATTATTATTATCATTGTTATTACCATTGGTTTTACTGTTGCTGCTGCTGCTATTATCTGCGCACTGAGCATTTTTTTTTTTTTGTTTCTTTAGTTCTTTTACTATATTTTTCCTCTTCGTATTTATCATTTATTCTTTTTACTTTTCACAAAGTGGCAAATGTGTCCACATGAAAAGAATGAAAAATGGTAACATTTCATCACCAGAAAAATATATTTATATATATATATATATATATATATATATATATATATATATATATATATATATATATATATATATATATATATATATATATATATATATATATATATATATATATATATATATATATATATATATATATATATATATATATATATATATATATATATATATATATATATATATATATATATATATATATATATATATATATTTCTATCCTTTTTTTTTTCTTCAAAACGGCAAACACGTGGAAACATTTTGTCTCTAAAAAGATATTTCTATATTTTCCTTTGATGTGAAGTATCAACGAGTATCTTGATTTAATATGTCTTTCATCTGACTTCATGTTTCATAAATTATACAGAATTGTAAAAGGAACAAACAGAATTCACTCACCTTTCCCTGTCTTTATTTCACGTAGAACACCCTGCTATCGAATGGCAAGATTCTAAGAAATTATTTGTCAATAGCACCTGTCAACATTCACTATCAATCAATCATCACATCCTCATCACCTCAAGGGCTGCCTGGTGTAAGTCAGCTGAACCTTTGCAGTCTCCATTATTTTTTTATGTTCGTATGTTTTCATCTTATGTTTCACGCATAGATCCCTCGTTTTTTTTTTTTTTTTTACCTGTTTGGGAATTTAGCTAAGGGAACACAAAGATAAAATTAGAAAAAAGGCCATTTATTACGTTGTTCCGAAAAAAAAAGATAAGAAAGAAAGAAAGACAAAGAGAAAGAAAAAAAGAAAAAGAAAAAGTTGGTCAGTTTGGTTTCTGAAGTGTCATGACATTCTCCTTTTAAAATGTTTAAGATGCAGGAAGGAGGAGAAAGAGAAGCAGATAGAGTTCCAGACTTTATTAACAAGAAGGCATGAATGAATGAAAGCACTGGTTAACTCTTGCATTAGTAAGGTGGATAGAATAGAGATGAGCAGGAAATCTTGTGCTGCGCCTTCATGTTTCATATCTAATCTCTTTCATATCTATTGCTTTTCTTTACATGTTTCTTTCTTATGTATAGCTTTTCTCGTTTATCTTTTCTATCGCTATTTCAATTTTTTTCTCATTTATCATATTCTCCTTTCTCTCTTGTATCTCTTTTATCGATCTTTTTTTCTTCCGTTTCTTTTGTTAGTTATCAGTTTTAGATAATCACTTTCTATCTGAGTATTAATATCACATGCTAACACTAAAAAGCAAATACTAGTTCCTCCCACAATTTCACTTCCAGGTGAGTCGCGGCTCCTAACACTATCTGAGTTTTCTGACGCCTCCTGACGAGAAGGTAAGATCACTGAAATTTTATGAGAAGCAAGAAAAGTAAGAGAAATTCAAGCATACCAGGCATAGCAAGACGCAGAAGAGAAGAGGAAGAGGTGAGAAAATTAAAAGTAATGAAAGAAGATGGAAAGATTATGAGAAGCGAGTAAAGTATGAGAAATTTAGGCATAACAAGACGCGGAGGAGGAAAAGGAAATATGCGGAAGATGAATGTAATGTGGGAGGAGGGAAAATGACGAGAGGCAAAAAGGAAAGTTACAAATTCTAACTTCAAATTAAAATACGTTTATTCCCACGAAAACCTTTGTTATTCCTCTAGAAGAAGAGAATGTATGAAGTGGATGAAGTGATTGCGATGGTGGGGAGGTGAAGAGAAACAAGAAGAGACATGTATAGTAGAAGAGAGGAAGAATGCATGAGGTGGAGGAAGTGGATGAAAAATAAGGAAGTGGAAGAATATAAAGCAAGAAAAAGTAGAGAAACATGACTATCAGAAAACGGAAGTGTGGAAGAGGTGAAAGAAAGCAAGACATTATGGATGAGAATGTGGATGTGTGGATGCTAAACCGGAGACGAAGTGGAGGAAATAGAGGCAATGTGGATGTGAAGTGGAGGCAATATGACAGGAAGAATGAAAGAAGAGGAAATAGAGCCAGTGTGAAAGTGAATGTGGATGTGATGTGGAGGCAATGTAGCAGGAGGAATGAGAGAAGTGGAGGAAATAAAGGCGGTGTGGATGTTATGTGGAAGCAGAACAGAAGGCAGTGTAGCTGTGGTGGTTCTTGTTGAGGCTCTGCTGGGGGAGGGTAGCTATGGTCGTAACGAGGGTGTGTGGAGGGTCGTGGTGGCGGGGGAACTGAAATGAGTAAAGGGTGGAGGATAGAGGCAAAGGGAGAGGGGAGTGAGGGAAGGGAAGGTTACGAGGGAGAGGGGAGAGAAGAGAGGGGACACCAGATTTTATGAGCAGAGTACAACACCAACATTTTTTTTTCATCATTTTTTGTCTGATTTTTCTTGTTTGTCGGCAAAAATTGAGGTAAAAATGGGGAATATAGATGGGGGGACGTGTATGGGAATAGGTAGATGGAGAGATGGATATAGTGTAGCAGTCCATACACTTTATAAAGAATATGGAAGAGTAGCGAATACAGAAAAATGGTGTGTGTGTGTGTGTGTGTGTGTGTGTGTGTGTGTGTGTGTGTGTGTGTGTGTGTGTGTGTGTGTGTGTGTGTGTGTGTGTGTGTGTATGTGTGTTGGGAAGCATGTGTTAGCCTCTCAATATTAATGGAAGCAAGGCATCTAATATTTACACGGTTTTCGCTTTCGTTCTCACGTTAGAAATCGTTTGTCCCTGTCGCTTTTACTGACCCTAAAGTCTCTCTCTCTCTCTCTCTCTCTCTCTCTCTCTCTCTCTCTCTCTCTCTCTCTCTCTCTCTCTCTCTCTCTCTCTCTCTCTCTCTCTCTCTCTCTCTCTCTCTCTCTCTCTCTCTCTCTCTCTCTCTCCTCATCCCACCCCCTCTCTCACCTCCCAGACAGTACACGAAGACTCTGAGCTGGCAAATACCTCACTCTCTATATATTATCATAATTTTCATGTGGGGTGGACCAGTCTCTCCCCGGCCTGGATCCTGAGCACCCACACCCGGCACAGGTACAACCACCCCCGAGCCCCGTGAATTAAGGCTCATACTCGCTTAGGAAGGTGATTTGCAAGTGGCCCAGGGAGCTCGCCCGCCACGCCGGTCCTGAAAAGAACAAATTGCCGGCTGGAAGGGAAGGGACAGACCAATTTGATGAATATAATGGATAAACCAAGAGCCATTAGTCATTAGACAAGACACGTAGTGCGCGGAACCTGCAGTCTCACAGCTAATGAATTACGCTCGTTTTACTTCTGCTAATGAGAGGAGAAGAAGGAGAAGCAGCAGGAGGAGCAGGAGGAGCAGGAGGGCAGCTTAGGTCTTGGGAGGACTGAGGGGATGGGAGTGGTAGATTAGGTAGGTGAAGGGAAGAGATGTGAGGGAATGTGGGGTATGTGATAAATGGTATGTGAGGTGATCTGTGTGTGTGTGTGTGTGTGTGTGTGTGTTTGTGATGCGTTATGTTGTTTTTGCGTGTGAGTGTTTTTGTGTTTGTTGCTTTTTCTCTCTCTCTCTCTCTCTCTCTCTCTCTCTCTCTCTCTCTCTCTCTCTCTCTCTCTCTCTCTCTCTCTCTCTCTCTCTCTCTCTCTCACACACACACACACACACACACACACACACACACACACACACACACACACACACACACACACACACACACACACACAAGCAGCATCCCCACTATACCATCCCTCCTAACTATCATACCCTTCACCCCCCCCCCCCATCCCTTTTCCTCTCCTCCCTCATCCCTTCCCCTCCTCCCCACCCTTAGCACACCACACCCCATCCCGCCCATCCGCATCTCCTAGAGTTTAATGTTGAGGGAAAATATTGCAGATAAGTGGTCTCAGATTATTATCGAAGGAGAAGAAAGGGTGTAATTAAGGAGGGCAATATGTACCTTGTTAAGTCATAAATCGCTTCGTTCTGCGGCCCGCTGCCTCGAACTCCCCTTGGCTGAGCTATGTCAGTCTTGCCTCGTAAAAAATGATGAATGTGGCTTAATGTGCATTATTGTTTTTTATTTGTTCGCTGTTGTGGCTGTGTGCTGTGTGTGTGTGTGTGTGTGTGTGTGTGTGTGTGTGTGTGTGTGTGTGTGTGTGTGTGTGTGTGTGTGTGTGTGTGTGTGTGTGTGTGTGTGTGTGTGTGTGTGTGTGTGTGTGTGTGTGTGTGTGTGTGTGTGTGTGTGTGTGTGTGTGTGTGTGTGTGTGTGTGTGTGTGTGTGTGTGTGTGTGTGTGTGTGTGTGTGTGTGTGTGTGTGTGTGTGTTTCGCTTTTAATCTTAATCCTTACACGTTTCATTTTCACCCAAGAAAGATTTCATAGAGATTTTTTTTTTCTACACGTAAACTTAGAAGAAAGTGAATAGGGAAAAGAAAAACAAAAGATAGAATTTAAGAAGAGAAGATGATTAGATGAAAATTACGTAAGAAGAAATATGTGTGTGTTTCTCGGTTTTAATCTTAATCCTTTAGCGTTTCAGTTTCAAATAAGGAAGATTGTTTCCTTTACGTAAACTTCAAGGAAATCGAATATTAAGGAGAAAAGAGATGAAAGTAAAGAACACTAAACGAAGGAGAGAAGAAAACTAGACGCGAAAGTAAAAGAAATAAGCAGTGAAAGAGAGGGAGACGAGGAGGAGGCGAAGCATGAGAAGCAGCAGGCGGAGGAGGAGGAGGAGGAGGAGGAGGAGGAGGAGGAGGAGGAAAAATGTTGGGTTCCCGTGGGTAGGAAAGGGGTGGAGGGGAATCTGATCGCATTGTGTGGTGTTGTGAGGTTCATGGGATACTATTAGAAGGGATAACAGCGTGCTCAGGGGATCAAAGGGCGCCTGTGTATTATCTTTGCACTGATACTTCCCCCATTCTTGTGCGCTTAGATCTTGCGCATTCTTGTTATCAACCATCCCTTTTTTTTTTACCTTTTATATCATTCTCTCTTTTTTTTTAATCTTTTTTTATTTTTCTTTCGTCTTTATGTTTCTTATCTATCCTCTTTCATGTCTTATCTATCAATTTTCTTCTCATATTTTGTACTTGGGTGTAATCTTTCTTGTCTATCTTTCCTATCGCTGTTTTATTTTATTTCTTTCTTTTATCACATTCTCGTCCCTTTTGTTATTTATTTTATATTGTTTTCCTTCTGTTTGTCACCTATTATCCTTTCCCATATTTTTTTTTCTTTTTCTTTCTCTTTCCATTCATATCTCATCTACCTTTCCTCCATTTCTCTATCACCTATTCATTTTTTTTAATATTAACTTTCTGTCGCATATCATACCTCTTTCATCTACCCTTCATCTTCCTTTCATATCTCCCTTCTTCTCCATATCTCATCTTCCTTACATTCACAATATTCTTCACATACTCTCTCTCTCTCTGCAGTCACACCTTTGTCTCCCTCAGATCTTGCCTTCTCCCACAAACATTCTCCATCCAATATCATAATCTCTCCTACACTTAAAGTTACATATTCAAGACTGAGGTTTGTGGCAGGTCGAGAGGAGAGACGAGGAGCCTGTGTGGAGGAGGAGGATGCTGGGGATGTATCTACCTGGCAGGAGAAAGAGAGGAAGACACAAGAGAAGTTTCATGGATGCAGTGAAAAAGACAGAATCTACACAACAGGAGAGAGACAGAAGGCTTAAAAGAAAAGGTTTATAGATGAAGTGATAGAAAACGGAATCCACACAGCCGGAGAAAGACGGAAGGCCTAAAAGAAGAGGTTTATAGACGAAGTGAAAAGACAGAATCTACTGGACAGGAGAAAGACAGAGGGCTTAAAAGAGAAGGTTTATAGATGTAGTGAAGAAGACTTTTAATGAGAGTGACTAAGGAAGGCGCAGAAGAACGAGAGTGTTGGGGAAGGTGATTCGCTGAGGAGACACCTGGCGGGAGTAGAGAAAGAAGTTACCTATTCACGAACGTTCCCAACACAAGTACACCTTCACTACACTTGCACTAACAACCTCCCTAACTCCCCATGGCGTTTTGAATATCCTGCAAGCACTTCTCTTCTTCTTCCTCCTCCTCCTCTTCCTCTTCCACCCCCTCCAGAGAACATTCAAATACGATAACAAGATCAAAGGAAAGAAAAAGAGAGAGGAAAGAAGAA
>NC_087174.1:11155827-11170827 GCF_035594125.1 Scylla paramamosain
GCCACCTCCGAACACTGTACCGGCTAGAAACTGCAAGGTGTATTGTTTTTAAGTCCGTCATTGTTGTAGATGCTTATAAATATTCCATGCATTGCTTTTAGTGGTGTGAATTGTTGTTTATCGCACTGAAAAGATTTAATGAAACTATTGCTGTGTTCAAAGGCTTTATTACGATCACATAAATACACGAACAGACTATTACTACTATTATTAATTTTGAATAGAAATTAGAATTATTATGAAACTATTACTTGATTCTATGGGTTATTTATTGTCACATAAATACACTAATCTGTCAAACTATTACTACTCTTAAATGGAGAATAAAGCAACTGTCAGACCATTACTGCATTCCATGAGTGAATTGTTATCACAAACACTAGCAAACTGCTGTATTACTATTACTATTACTCATTAATTATCTACAGGAACTAAATATTTGTCCTTTAATTTTAATTTGAGTTCGTGGAATAAATCTATCATTGTCTAATTTAGGTTTTATTTACTTTATTGTCTTGCTAGTCTTCTAAATCAAATTGTTTATCCTAGTAATCCATGTTTTAGTTAGGGGAATATATGCATCTCATTTGATCTGGTTTACAGTTATTTCGTTTTGTCGTCTTTCATAAAACAAAACCTACTCTCTTGTCAACAATTCTTAAGGCATAGAAATAGTGTTAGGCTCCTCAAATAAAATCATCTAATCTCATCCGCGTCACAACTGTTTCATTGTTTTACCAACTTTCAGAAAACCAGACTCACTCCTGTCAACAGTTCTTTAGGCTTCAAAATCAAACTTTCATTTATGCTCGTGGGATAACTCCTCTAATCTAACCTGCTTTACAACGATTTAATCCTTTTTTCCCACATTTCATAAAACCAAGCTTAGCCCTGTCAACAATTTCTTAGGCCTACAAATCAACGTTACTTTCTCTCTCCCTCACACCCTTCTTAGTATCTTCCTTCATTAACAATCTCCACTTTTTCCAGGCACACACTAGGCCTACCATTACCTATGGCCTCCAACCGACACGCAAACACAGGTAAAAAATAGGCACCTGTACTGGCGGTAGACATTAGTTAATTAGGTGTCCATAGGAAGCACAGGTGAGCAGGTAAGGTGATGGACACTCACTCTGGCCTCAGGTATGAAGGGCTACGTTATTTATGGCACCCGTGGGCACACCTGAGTTCACCTGTAATTACCTGGTGAGCCGTATCCACCTACCTGTACCTACCTGCCTGCCTATCCCTCTTCCCTCTCTCTCTCCCCGTCCCTCTCTCTCTCTCTCTCTCTTCCCCTCAGTCCCCCTCACCTGCCATACTTGTTTTGTCGTGAGTGAAATATGATGGTGCCTGATATTTTGTAATGGTCTGCGGCATCGTGTGGTGGTGGTGGTGGTGGTGGTGGTGGTGGTGGTGGTGGTACACGAAAGTCCAGCTTCTGAAGGAAATTGATTTGCGTGATTTATCCTCCTCCTTAATTCCTTTCATCTTTCTTTTTCTCCTCCTCCTCCTCCTCCTCCTCCTCCTCCTCCTCCTCCTCCTTGATGTCCTTCTCCTTATCATCCTCCTCCTCTTTCTCCTCTTATCATTCGTGATTTATGTTTCTCATCAATATTTCTTGTCTATTTTACCTTCATTTATCTTTACTTTCATTTTCATTGTCATCGTCATCATAATCATCATTGTTATCGTCATCATCATCATCATCATCATCATAATCATCATCATCATCATCATGCACACCATCACTATTGTCATCATCATTTTGGTATAATTTTCTCTTTGTCCTTCTGTTTGTCTCTTTTTAACAGTTCCTTTCTCTCTTTAATGCCCTCCTCCTCCTCCTCCTCCTCCTCCTCCTCCTCCTCCTCCTCCTCCTCCTCCTCCTCCTCCTCCTCCTCCTCTTCTTCTTCCTCTTCCTCTTCCTCCTCCCTGTGCCCCTTCCTTTCTTCCCTCATCTCCTCCCCTTCATTATCTTCTCCACCCCTGCAGTCCCTCCTTTGTTTCACCCTTCTCCCTCTTTCATTTTTTTTCCCTCCCCTCTTTGTTCCCTCTTTCTATTCACCCTTTCCTCTGCTTTTATCGCTTCTCTCTCTCTCTCTCTCTCTCTCTCTCTCTCTCTCTCTCTCTCTCTCTCTCTCTCTCTCTCTCTCTCTCTCTCTCTCTCTCTCCTGCTTCTACTCCTGATATTCCTTTTATCTGCTCATTCCCCCTTCCTTTTTTTTATCGTTATTATTCTTTATTTCCTTCTTCCGAGGCGAAAGTCACGAGCAAATTTCTTTTATTTCTCTCATGGATTTGATATTTTTTTCTTTCTTTCATCTCTTCCTTCTGTTCGTTTTCTCCCTCCCCCTCCTCCCCCTCCTTCTCTTCGTTTTCTTTCATCTCCACTGCTTATTCTTTGCATCTATTTTTATCTCTCCTGCCTTTCATTGTTGTTCTCATCCCTCTTCTTCTTCTTCTTCTTCTTCCTCTTCATTCACCCTTGTCTTCTTCCTCATCTTTATTTTGCATGTCCTCTTATTCCTCCTCCTCGGTCCTCTTCCTTCTCCTCCTCCTTCTTTTCATCCTCCTCTGCTATGCACTTCCTTTTATGTGCGTATATATATTTCAAGTTTAATTTTAGCTTTCTCCCTCCTTCTCTCCCTTCCTCTCCTTCTCTTCGCTTCCCCCAGAAATTTTGTCCACGCCCCCCCACTCTCTCTCTCTCTCTCTCTCTCTCTCTCTCTCTCTCTCTCTCTCTCTCTCTCTCTCTCTCTCTCTCTCTCTCTCTCTCTCTCTCTCTCTCTCTCTCTCTCTCTCAATGTCATCTTTTCCTTGACTTTATTTCGAATTCTTTCTTCCTTCATCCGTTTTTTCTCTCATACCTCGTTTACTGTCTCTTCCTCCTCCTCCTCCTCCTCCTCCTCCTCCTCCTCCTCCTCCTCCTCCTCCTCCTCTTTCTCCGCGTCGCTCTCTCCCCTTCATGCCTTCAGGTCTTCCTCTAATTCGGTGCCTTCAAGTGCTTGCCTGCTTAGGGGAGTACCGCCCTTTCCCTGAACTCCGAAGGGCGCCTCGCAGCTCGTGTAGGGAGTGCCATGCGGTGCCATGTGCGGGTGGGTGAGGATGTGTTCGTTTGGGGCTGATTGGGTTACGTGGGGTGTATGTGTGTGTGTGTGTGTGTGTGTGTGTGTGTGTGTGTGTGTGTGTGTGTGAGATGTGAATTGAGGAAAGGACGAAAATGAGAAAAGGAAAGGATAAGTAGGAGGAGGAGGAGGAGGAGGAGGAGGAGGAGGAGGACGATATAAAGGCGAAGACAACGACAAAGAAGTAAAGGTGTGTGTGTGTGTGTGTGTGTGTGTGTGTGTGTGTGTGTGTGATAAAGTCCATGTACGTGAAATAATAATCTTGTACACACACACACACACACACACACACACACACACACACACACACACACACACACACACACACACACACACACACACGTACACTCACACACACAAAAAAAAAAACATAAAAGAATAGATAAAAATGTAAGAATAAGTAAAATCACACTCGAATACTAGCGCTTAAAATGATTTATATACTCGGATGAAAAAAAAAAAAGAAGTAAATAAAAAAATTACAGAAAACATACACATTTCAGCACCAGCCTTGTGTGTACATAAAAAAAGGTAATAAAATAAAAACAGGAAAAATCATGAAATTACACCAGGTAAATAGAGCGTGGTGGGAAAAATGCTCACTTCGAAATACAAATGCTCAGTGGAAATATAAATTCAGCGATTACAAAGATGCGCCAAAAAACGAGCCTGGTGTGGCCGAGGGAAAAAAAAAAAAAACAGGTGATAATTAATTGAATCCCAGGTGTTTCCAGGTGTGTGCATGAGAGAGAGAGAGAGAGAGAGAGAGAGAGAGAGAGAGAGAGAGAGAGAGAGAATCCCCTCCATCACTCGGATACCCGTGACATCCACTGGAAAAAAAGGAAAGAAACAAAGGAAGGGAAAAAAAAGCTAGTTACCCGAAAATTATATACAAACATCTGCAAGGGAAGGAAGGAAATAAATTAAGAGAAGGGAAAAAATTGAGTCAGGGAAAAACACAAAGGGAAGGAAAAAAAAAACACACATTTACCGGAAAATTATATAAACAAACTCTCTGCATGGGAAGGAAATAAATAAAAGAGAAAGGGGAAAAAATTTAGTCTTGTTGAGTTATGCATAAATATTCATGGTACTTTTCATTATTCAAGTATTTTGTTGACATGATGAGAGTGAAGAGGAGAGGAAGAGGAAAGAAGAGGAAGGAGAGTCGGTAGGAAGAGAGAGACTGAAAATGGAGAAGAGGTGAGTGAGAGGATGATAAGAGTAAATACAAGAGAGAGAGAGAGAGAGAGAGAGAGAGAGAGAGAGAGAGAGAGAGAGAGAGAGAGAGAGAGAGAGAGAGAGAGAGAGACTTAAACCATCCACTCTCATGCCTTGATCTCGAACTCTGGCTGAAACACCACTACCACCACCACCACTACCACCACCACCGCAGCCGTGTTTGTATAAGCAGCGTCTTCCTCCGCGTATTATTCAGTCTTTGAAAATCAGTCTTATGGCGAAATTACCTACGTGTGCTCCTGCTTAAATAATGCCCCTCCTTGTGCACCCCTTAATTACTTAGGAGACTGATTGCTTGAAGACATAATCGTTCCATTTGCTATTCCCACCAGAGAACATTTCGCGGGATAGACTCAATAGCTGGCGGCGTAGGGATGTTAGTCAAGTCGGCATGTGCAGCGGGGAGGGCGAGGAGGGAATGAGGTGCGTGGGGCCGTGGTAGGGCGGTGGAGTGACTGGGAGAGTTGTGGGGAGATAGGAGAAGGTACGATGTCAGGAGGTAGTGAATGGGAGAGTTGTTGTGGGGAGATGGGAGAAGGGACCGTGGGAGGATAGAGAGACTGGAAGAGGAGTTGTTAGGGGATCAGAAGTGGGAGTTGTGGGGAGGAGAAGGGAGGGGAGACTTATTGGAGAAGAGTAGGTGGGAGAAGAGAAGAAATGAAGGACAAGTAATGAGGATTAAATGGGCGAGAGAGGAGTTTTAGGGAGAAGAAAAAGGGAAGATAGGTGTTGTTGGAGAGAAGGAAAGAAAGAGGAGGAAGTGAGGAGAAGAAAAGGAAAGAGAGAGTTGATGGGAAGAAGAGAAGGGGAGAAAGAAGTAGCAAGAAAAGAAGGGAAGAAAAGGGACGATAGAGAAGTTAGGGAAAGAAGAGAAGAAAGGAGAGAGGAACTGTGGGGAGAGGAGAAAGAACGAGACAGGAGAAAGAAAGGAGTTGCGAGAAGGAGAGAGGAAGGATACCGTGGGAGGATGAAGGCTGGTGAAGGAAGAGAAGGAGGAAGAGGAAAAGGATCATGATGAAGGATGGAATTACTGTAGAAGAAAAGCATAGCAACATGAAAGAGAAGGAGGAGGAAACAAGATGAAAGGGGAAGAGAAAGAAGAGGGGTAAGGAGGAAGGAATTAAACGCACTAGTTGGAGAGAAGGGGGTAGGAGCATTAGATATGTGGCATTGAGAGAGGAAAGAAAAATAGAAGAGGGGAGGGAGTAGAGAGACAAGGAGGGAGAGAGAGAGGAAGCTGAAGAGGACTGTTAGAAGGGGAGGGAGAGGAGGAAGAGGAGGAAGAAGGGGAGACGTATGCCTCAAGCGGGGGTAACCTGGCGATACACGTGCATTGAAGGGGAGGAGGAGAAGGGGAGGAGACCAAGAGAGCTAGAGAGAGGAGAGAGGTAGATGGGAGAAGAGGGAGGGAACCAGAGAGGGAAGGAGAGTATACCGGCGGGCCTGACGACAAAGGGGACAGTGAAAGGAGACACCCACGCCCCTCCCTCATTGTCACATTCACCGCTCATCACCATAATAGCTCTGGTCATTAACAAGACGATGTGATTAACCCTTCGTTCGTCCCTCCGCCTGATCCTGGAGTCCCGCCGCCGCCTCGCTACTGTGGGGAGATAAGTAGTTTATTTATAGATTGTGTCACATGGAGCAGGTGGAGTGAGGGAATGAGGGGGCAGTTGTGTGTGTGTGTGTGTGTGTGTGTGTGTGTGTGTGTGTGTGTGTGTGTGTGTGTTTTTGGTTTTGTTATGTGTTTAATTGGATTTATGGGTGCATGGTCTCTCTCTCTCTCTCTCTCTCTCTCTCTCTCTCTCTCTCTCTCTCTCTCTCTCTCTCTCTCTCTCTCTCTCTCTCTCTCTCTCTCACACACACACACACACACACACACACACACACACACACACACACACACACACACATTCACAAAGGGGTTTAGTTAAGTTGTATTAATGCATTTATCGCTTTAATTTGACGCATTCTTCTTTAATCACGTTGACTTGGCTCCTGTTCTTGCTTTTTTCTCTCCCGGACCATCGCTGTCACCCTGAGGCACGTCGGGGAGGGACGAGGGACGGACTGGGGACGAACTGGGTGGCGAGTGACTGTTGGCGGACTGGGAGAGGAGGCGGCGACTGACAAGGAACCGGAGATAAAGGGGGAAGTGAAGGAAATTGTGATAGAGAGGCTGGGAAGGCGAAAGGATGGGAGTAAAGAGCATTTTGAGGTAAAGAGAGGGATAGCGAAGGAGATAGATAAAGGAGATGGGAGGGAAGGAATTTGAGATAAAGGGAGAGACAGAGAAGCAGAGAAGATAAAGATGGGAGAGATAGAAAATAGCAGGGAAGGTGAAGGAGATGGGAGGAAAGAGGAAATTTAAGTAAAGAGAGAGAGAGAGAGAGAGAGAGAGAGAGAGAGAGAGAGAGAGAGAGAGAGAGAGGATGAAGAACATGAAAGTAAGAGTGGTATTTGAGGTAAAGAGGATGACAAAATTAAGAAAATGGAATAGAAGATATGAAATTGAGACATTAAGTATAGGCAGATACATTAATAAACCTGCCGTAAAGATATAAAGATGTATAAAAGAGTTAGAAATAATGAAAAAAAGGAAAAACGCGAAAATTCAACATAAACACTAAAGAAAACACAATCTCCAAAGAGTGAGAAAAAGATTAAAAAAGAAATGAAAGCTTTTACTTAAATAAGACGGTAAATTCATAGCAATAAGTAAAGAAAGAGAGGAGAGAGAGAGAGAGAGAGAGAGAGAGAGAGAGAGAGAGAGAGAGAGAGAGAGAGAGAGAGAGAGAGAGAGAGAGAGTGTAAAGAAATAGTAAATGTCATGAGGAGCTGCTTGGGAGAGAGGAAGAGTGGGGAGAGGAGAGTGGAGAGAGGGAGAGGAGGAGATGAGTGACCAGTGGGAGAAAAGAGATGATGTAGTTCTGTCTCGAGTGTACAAACTAACTTAACCTAACGTAAACCTAACGTAACCTAACCTAACCTAACGTAACGTAACCTAACCTAACCTAACCTAACCTAACCTAATTTAACCTAACTTAACCTAACTTCACCTAACGTAACCTAACCTAACCTACTCTAACTTACCCTAACAATCTACATTTCGCGTCACCCTGTCAGGATTTTTTAATATTTAACACTTACCGAGCTGGTGTTTACCTACTACTACTACGTCACAGCCACATGGTCTCTTCCTCCTCCTCCTCCTCCTCCTCCTCCTCCTCCTAACGCCCCCTTTAAATCCCTATCCCTCATAACATCTCACAAATTCTCAACCACTGATCTACCTTTCAACCCTTTCCATCATTCCCCCATTCCTCACTCACCCTCTCATTGCCCCCCCCCCCAACTCCTCCGCCTCCCCCCGCCCCAGGATTCCCACGCCCGGTTATCACGTAATGGGCGACTTTCATTCCGTCAATTAGGTCAGGGTAGAAAAAGAGGGAACGAACCACAGACGCCCACCACGGAATCCTCAACTCCTGTTGGAGGCGGGAGGACGTGAAGCGGGAGGACCTGGGACGGGAGGAGCGGGAAGTTGTGGACGGGAGGATATGGTAGATGGTGTGTGATGGGAAGGTATGGGAGTGTTTTGAGTAGTTTTATGTGGGAGGTACAGGGCGGGAAGATGTGTGGGAGGATGAAATGTGTGGGGTGGGAAGGTTTATGTGAGGGAGTGGGCGGGAGGATGTCATGAGATGCAGGGGTGGTGTATGTGCTTGTAGAGCGGGAAGATGTGTGTGAGGGTGCTCTGTGTGGGGTGGGAAGGTTTGTGTGGCTGAGGGAGTGGGTGGGAGGATGTGATATAAGTGTGGTGTATGTGTTTGTGATCCGTGAAGATTTATATCCCCTCATCACCACACCATTAGTTCTGCTGTATTTTGTACCTCATTAGAAGATTCTGGGTTGCTAAGGATTATTATTGTTATTTTTATTTATTTATTTATTTTTTTTTTATTCATTTATTTATTTATTTTTATTTATTTATTTATTTATTTATTTTTTTGTAATCAAGGAGTTAATAATAATGGCTAGTGACTTTTAAGCAACTTTTACAATTCTGTGTATTCTGTTCTGACTAATAACTCGTGATCCGATGAAGTAAAGAGATTGTTTGTGGTGGTGAGATGGGATGAAGGTGGTGTATTTGGCAGGATGTGATGTGGTCGCATAATGAGGCGCAGGAAAATCTACCGTTGAATGAAGGAGTAAATACAGGAGGAAGAACAGAGAATTAGAAAAAAAGGAAAATCTACCGTTGATGAAGGAGTAAATACAGGAGGGAGTAAATACATGAAGGAGTAAATACATGAAGGAGTAAATACAGGAGGAAGAACAGAGAATTAGAAAAAAAGTTTATCAGTTTACGTATGTGACCATGATAATGTTTTAAAAAAGTAACCTTAATAACACTTATCCTAATGATGATATTACTACTATTAATAATAATAAAAAAAACTAGCCATAAATACTTTTCATCTTAAGCATTACACCCTCATTCTATCACCATTAACTTCTCTAAACCAACTCAAATAGCAGACACCCACAAAACAGAAAGAGACCACCAAACGTACACACCGTAACTTAACAGAAGCATGAAGACGATAACATCCCTTCCTTTCCCTCTTAGAAGAATACTTTTCACTAATACTTCCCCAACCTAACACTAGACACACTAAAAACACCACACAAATAAAGAGAGATCAGTAAACACACACCATAAGCTAATAGAAGCATAAAGACAATAAACCAACTTTCCTTTCCCTCATAGGAGAATACCGATAAATAACAACTCTTCCCTGCATTTTTCCACGCTGGCTGAGCAGAGAGGCCCCACTGCTGCATGTGAAAGGAGGCCATACCAGCAAGAGCCTGAGTTACGTCCACACGGCAGCCAGACACGCCAGACAAGCCAGACAAGGCGGTCATGTTTATTACAGCCGCATCAGTGACGTGCCGCATCAGTGACGTGAAAATGCAACCCCTCTCGGATCAATTAAGTAATCCATACACAAGTTACCGCCTGTTGTGTTCAGTTCAGTTTCCGCTTTTCTGTTTGTATCCGTATTGGTGGTTTCTGATGTTTCCTTTCTCTCTGTGTAAGCCTTCTGTTTTTTTTTTTTTTTTTTTTTTTTTCCTTCCTTCCTTCTTCCTTGAGTTCAATTAATTTAAGTTCAGTTCAGTTTAGTTGCTGGGAGATCGTCTTTATATTTAATTTTGTATTGAAATTTCCTGATCTTTTCTTTCTGCCTGAGTATTATGTTTTATTTTTTTTCTTATTGTCCAAAATTTATACATTGATTTATTTTCTCTTCAGTGCTTTTTATCATTTAAGATGTGGAAATTTGTGGGTGAGGGTGGTGTGTGGAAATAGGCAGGCACCTCTTTATACAGAAACTGGTGAATTCTTGCACCTTCCATTGTTTGTTTATTTTATTTTATTTTTTTTAAGCCCTCAGTATTTTTTTTTCCTCTCTCTCACGTTCCGGGTCTTCTGTTTTCTTTCTTCCCTTTCTTCTTATTGCCCATACTTTATATATCACTTTCTTCTCATCATCAGTATCTTTTTTTTTTTCTTTTTCAAACAGGTATCTTCCAGTAATGAAGATTGGGCAGATTTATGGATGAGTACGATAGGTGAAAATAGGTAGACATGTTTTATGCAGTGATCGCCTCGTGTAGGACTGATGGACTCTTGCAGCTTCCCCTTGTTCTGTTGTGTTTTCGATAACCTCCTCCTCCTCCTGTCCTGGTCAGTAGATGAGTAACACACAATTCACGCTTTTTTTTTCTTTTTTTTTTTTTCATCGCTCTTAATTCAAATGCAACTGGTCCGCAAAACCGCTTAACCAACATACTGAATAAACAAATCTTACTGTAACTATTCGTGTGTTGGCAAGGAAATTATAAAACGTACAAAACACACACACACACACAAAAAAAAAAAAAAAAAGGCAGCAGGTAAACGCGAAACAAAAGAGAATCACAACACGAGGCAACAATAAAAGAAAGACGAAACACAAAAGCAACACCAACTTAAACAACAACAACAACAACAACAGGAGCATCTCTCAACACAAAAAGTAACAAAACTGCAGGCGGAGAGAGAGAGAGAGAGAGAGAGAGAGAGAGAGAGAGAGAGAGAGAGAGAGAGAGAGAGAGAGAGAGAGAGAGAACAGCAGGTGTGGTCTGATTTCAACTAGTTTTATTTTATTACACTGGTTTCGAGGTGCGTGAGAGTACGAGGGTAGTGGTGGTGGTGATGGTGATTGGTGGTGATAGTAGTAGTGGTCGCATAAGGGGTAGTGGTCGTAGTAGTAGTGATGGTGGTGGTAGTGGTAGTGGTGGTGGTGGTAGTAGTAGTAGCAACCCTTCCCTGCAAATCATAATAATTATTCATACTACCAATTCTAATCCAGTTTGGTTATTATTTTTTGTTGTGGGTTACCTGTTACCTTCCCTTTATGTACTGTGTGTGTGTGTGTGTGTGTGTGTGTGTGTGTGTGTGTGTGTGTGTGTGTGTGTGTGTAAACCGTCCCGATAATTCGAGATCTAATTATGGTTGCGTTGAATTACGTGATAAAGAAGCGACGTTAATTCACTAATAAGGAGAGAGAGAGAGAGAGAGAGAGAGAGAGAGAGAGAGAGAGAGAGAGAGGAGAGAGAGAGAGAGAGAGAGAGA
Organism: Scylla paramamosain; assembly: GCF_035594125.1. NCBI lineage: Eukaryota > Metazoa > Arthropoda > Malacostraca > Decapoda > Portunidae > Scylla > Scylla paramamosain. The sequence goes on from NC_087174.1 coordinate 11,166,892, forward strand.
GAGAGAGAGAGAGAACGATACAGAAACCAAAAAAATAAAAAAAATAATAACAAAGAAGTGAAAGAAAAACAAGAGAGAGAGAGAGAGAGAGAGAGAGAGAGAGAGAGAGAGAGTACGTAGGCAGCAAGGGAGTGAAAAGTGAGAGGGAAATCTTGGAGCCACGCGTGGAAATCTTTTTGTCGTTGACGGGGACACGCGGGGCGGTTTCGGGTTCTATTATACATTTTTTTTTCTTTTTATTCTTTCTCTCTTTTTTTTTTCGTGTGTTTATTCTCCAGGCTCTTTGTGGGTCTTCCTTTGTCTCTCTAACATAATGACTCCTTCGGGAAATTTTTTTGCCCTTCATCTTCCTTTGATGTCATAATGTAGGGGGGGACTGAAGAGAAGTGGTTGCTGTCCCCTCCTGCCTCTCCTTCCCTCTCCCCTCTCTCCCACTCACTCTCTCTTCCTCACTCCTTCCATCCGTATCTCCCCCACCCACTCCTCCCACTCCTTCCCTCTCCTTCCCTCTCTTTCCTTCTTGTCCAGTCTCGTGTCTTCTCTAGATCTGAAACTGCTTCCCCATCCACCTCTGTCCCCTTTGCTCTCTCTCTCTCCTCTCTCTCTCTCTCTCTCTCTCTCCTCTCTCTCTCTCTCTCTCTCTCTCTCTCTCTCTCTCTTAACCCCATTTTTCCTGCCCACGCCATTCTAAATCAAACCTTTTCTCTTTTACAATACCTCGTCCTTCTTCATTTCTCTTGTTCTTTTTTATTGATTTTTTTTTCTTTTTATACCTCTCTTCTTTTCAAAATTCCGTAGTGTGTTTTCATACTTTGATTATTCCTTTTTTTTCAATTACTCGTATTTTCGCTTGACTTTTATCATATTGACTTCTTTCCTTCCTTTCATTCATTCTCCCTTCTTTTCTTATTTTTTTCTCTAATTTTTCTATAGGAGTATTGATTTTTTTCATAATTTTTTTCTCCCCCTCTTTCGTTCCTATAACTTGTTTTCTCCATCTCCGTTTTCCATTTTTATATCACTTTCGTTTGGTTCGTACGCAGGTCGCTATAGGGTCACCTCTCCTCCGTCTCTCCTTCCCTCCCTCCCTCCCTCCCTCACTCCCTCCCTCCTCTCCCTTCCTTCCTTCCTCATTCTCTCTCCCTCCCCTCCCTCTTACCTCCTCTTCCACCCACCTCTCGTGTATGTTTTTTTTTTTCTCTCTCTCTCTCTCTCTCTCTCATAACCCTTCCCTCTCCAATCTCTCTCTCTCTCTCTCTCTCTCTCTCTCTCTCTCTCTCTCTCTCTCTCTCTCTCTCTCTCTCTCTCTCCTCTCTCTCTCTCTCTCTCTCTCTCTCTCTCTCTCTCCTTACATTAGCATCATACCCTTCATCTTCTCCTCTTCTTTCATCTTCCCTTCACATCTTCACTCTTCTCTCCCCTCCCTTGCCAAATCTTCATTTCTCCACAACTCACTACTCTCCCCCTTCCTCTCATTCCCTCACTTACTCCTGCTCCAATTCATCGCTTAATAATGACTTCCCCTTTTGAATTCCTTGCCTGGCCATCACCTGTGCATGTTACTTGTGCCTTGTCTGTTCGTATGCGTAGGTGGAAGTTAGTGTGCTTAGTTGGTTAGTGAATTAGTAAGTTGGTTATTCAATTACCTGGTTTATTAGTTAGAGAGAAAGTGAATGATTAAGTGAGTGAATAAGTGAGTGAGTGAGTTATTTGTTTATATATTTATTTAGTTAGTATTTGAGTAAGTGGTTAACTAGGTAATAAGACAGTCGGTCAGTCAGTCAATCAGCAAGTTACCTAGTCAGCCAGTTAGTTAGTCAGTGAGTCATTTAGTTAAGTACTTAGTTATTCAATCACTTATTTACATATATTAGGTCAGATTAGATTAATTTAGGTTAGTTCTTCAGGTAGATTGAATAAATAGTGCCTTAATCAATCATTTATTCAACTAATTATTCAACATCTACACACACAAACACAAATAACACGTTCCCTCCACCACTACTGTATAACTCCTGTATGCTCACCCTATGCACAGCTGTCACAATTCACCACTTACCCCCCCTCCACCCTGTCACCCTTGTCACAGCTTTCACACTCCCACAGAGACAATCTCTCACTGTCTCTACCGTACTGTCACTCTCCCTCTCTCTCATTCTCCTTGTCTCACCTTTCATCCGCACAGACTCACTCACACTCTCATTCTCTCTCTCTCTGCCATCTGTCTCCGCCGCATACTCACACACATTCACTCTCTCTCACACTCTCACTCTCTCCCCTACACGCAGCAGAGCAGTAAGCACACAGCACGATAACTGTGACATAATAAAATTCTTCCACTAAGCAATTAAATTTGACGGATGAGTATCATAAATTTTGTTCACGTGTGAGATTGTGTTAATATAGCATGAGTGTTATTAGTGTGCGTGTGTGTGTGTGTGTGTGTGTGCGCGTGTGTGTGTGTGTGTGTGTGTGTGTGTGTGTGTGTGTGTGTGTGTGTGTGTGTACAAAGTAAATAAAACAGACATGTATCTCTCTCTCTCTCTCTCTCTCTCTCTCTCTCTCTTCTCTCTCTCTCTCTCTCTCTCTCTCTCTCTCTCCTCTCTCTCTCTCTCTTCAGGTCCAAAGGGCAGATAACAAAGACAGAAAAAAAATAATAATAGCAATAACAGTAACACTAAATCTTCTGGTCCATTTTATTTCACTCCCTTCCGTCCCGGCCACCTGTAATCACGGACGCCACGCACCCACCGTGTCATATAAGTACATCACGGGGGAAATTGGTCCTTATCAGCGGGGATATTGATCAGTGATAAGGGTAGGAAGTAGTCCTCTTATCGCCTCCCTTGATAAGCCCTTCCTCTATATCAGTATGGGTGAGAGAAAGAGAGAGAAGGAGAGAGGGAGAGTGAGAGGGACATTCGTATTGATCTGAAAGGTGATCTTAAGCGCTCTCCAGTTCGTAATAATAGAAGTGCTTGGATTGGAGTGGGCCGTGCGTGGGTGTGGAGTGGTGGAGTGGGTGTTGTGGGGCTATGGTTTGGTTGGGGGTGGGTCTAGTTTTGGTGGCTGTGTGTGGATTTGTTTGGCTGGAGATATGGGTGTGGTATGGTGGAAATGTTATGTTTATCAGCGGTATTTAAGGGGGTTTTGATTGAGTTAGGTTTTGGGGGTGAAGAATATGGATGGATGGCAGGGTTGTGTGTGCGTGTGTGTGTTGTGGGGGTGAACTGGTTGGAGGTATTGAGGTGGTGTGTGTGTAAACGTTATGGTCACTTGTGGCATTGCAAGGGCTATATGTACTTTATTACTAGTGTGGTGTGTGGTGGAGTGTGGTGTGGATGTTTTCTTAACCCTTTGACTGATATTCGGTGCACTTTTCCTTAACCATTAATCACTCAGACTTTTTCACTCTCTACATCCACCTTCATTCTTTAAACTGGGTAGAAATTGCGAAAATCTATTCTTTTTAATCCCCTTCTTTCTTGTAGATGCTTATAAAGATTTCATGCATTACTTTTGGTGGTGTTAATTGTTTCATATCATAGTGAAAAGGTTAAGGGAAAGGAATGGATGACGTCACACACCCTCTCCTTGTTCCAATCCACCATTACTACTATACACTGGACTCCTTTATCACTAATGGAGGCAGGAAGTTGAGTGTGTTGTGATAGGTGGAGATTTCATTGTGGTGTGGGCGGGTGTATGTGTGTATGAATTTGTATGGAGTGGATGGTGGAAGTATGGGTGTCATGTGTGTAAGTTTCATTTATGTTTCTTAGTGCTGGGAAAGATAAATGTGGTGAAGTGTGGTGACGTGTGGTGACGTTTGGGTTTGCTAAAAGGAGGGAGGGGGAAGCGTAAGGGAAAGGGAAGATTAAGTGGAGGGGGGGGACGGGTAGGGGATGGGAAATGGAAAGGGGAAAAGGAGAATTA
>NC_087174.1:11178327-11195827 GCF_035594125.1 Scylla paramamosain
CTTCTTCTTCTTCTTCTTCTTCTTCTTCTTCTTCTTCTTCTTAAAGCTTCTTCTTCTTCTTCTTAAAGCTTCTTCTTCTTCTTCTTCTTAAAGCTTCTTCTTCTTCTTCTTCTTCTTCTTCTTCTTCTTCTTCTTCTTCTTCTTCTTCTTCTTCTTCTTCTTCTTCTTCTCTTCTTCTTCTTCTTCTTCTCTTCTTCTTCTTCTTCTTCTTCTTCTTCTTCTTCTTCTTCTTCTTCTTCTTCTTCTTCTTCTTCTTCTTCTTCTTCTTCTTCTTCTTCTTCTTCTTCTTCTTCTTCTTCTTCTTCTTCTTCTTCTTCTTCTTCTTCTTCTTCTTCTTCTTCTTCTTCTTCTTCTTCTTCTTCTTCGATATCAGATCCCTATGATGTGAAATGCCGCATTTCTTCTTGTCAGAGTTATTGTGGTGGTGGTGTTGGTGTGTGTGTGTGTGTGTGTGTGTGTGTGTGTGTGTGTTGATCACTCTCCTTCATTTTCTTGATTTAATTAATTTCACTTAACATTTCCTTGTGGTCATTCTTTTCGTTTCTTCTTTGTTTTCTTCTTTTCTTCCACCCCTTCTTCCTCCTCCTCATCCTTCTCCTTTTTCTCCTCCTCCTCCTCCTCCTCCTCCTCCTCATACTCATACTCATCCTCATCCGCATCCTCATCCTCATCCACCACCACCACCACCACCACCACATATCCAAAAAAAACAAAAAGAAGACAGAAAAGTAAGTCAAAGAGAACGCCAAACTTTCCCATCATTACGCAAACGGAAAAACAAAAGGGAAACTCGAGACGAAGAAGCCACCAGCGCAATAACATCACCAGGACGCTGGGAAATAACCACGTACAGGCGACGGGAGGAAGACAAATGCACTAAGTTTCCCTTCTCTGTGTCTTCGTCTTCTCGCAATTACGTCTGTCTAGAAATAATTACTCATCTTTAATGTTATTTTTTCCCCTCGTAAACTAAAAAAAATAAATAAATAAATAAAATAATAGAGATAAACTCAGAGAAAGATGATGAAATATTTGTTTCCTAGCAATTATGTCTCAGAATGATAACTCATCTTGAAACTTATTTTTCCCTTACAAGACCAAAGGAAAACCACTTAGGGAAAGATGATAAGAGTGAAAAAAAAGAAAAAAAAATCCCTTGGACTTTAGTCAGCAAATATTTAATGATTTGTTCTCAGACTCAGCGCTCAGAGGAAGGAGAGAAAGAGGAGGGAGGAAGAAGGAGAGGTGGGGTAATTGGTGAGGGGAGTAAAGAGGGGGAGTGGGGAGACAAAGAGGGCGGCACGCGTCACTCCATCAAAGCTTCATGGGATTAATAAAGCTTGTAATAAATAAAGGCTGTGAGAGATGAGTAAATAGATGAGCAAATAGATATATCATGGTGATTAGTGACTCCTCCTCCTCCTCCTCCTCCTCCTCCTCCTCCTCCTCCTCCTCCTCCTCCTCCTCCTCCTCCTCCTCCTCCTTCCTCTTCCTCTTCTCTTATTTGCCTTGTTGATATTTTTTGTTCTTGCTGCTTGCTACTACTACTACTACTACTACTACTACTACTACTACTACTACTACTACTACTACTACTACTACTACTACTACTACTACTACTACTACTACTACTACTACTACTATCACTACAATCCCTTACTCCATCCTCACTCGTAACATCTCTCACTTCTTTCCTCTCATATTCTATCACTCATCATTATCTTTATCACTTCCTCCTCTCTCTCTCTCCTCTCTCTCCTCTCTCTCTCTCTCTCTCTCTCTCTCTCTCTCTCTCTCTCTCTCTCTCTCTCTCTCTCTCTCTCTCTCTCTCTCTCTCTCTCTCTCTCTCTCTCTCTCTCTCCTCTCTCTCTCGTGTATTTTTTCCTCGCCTCACATCCTCTCTCTCATCATCTTCATCTCACCGCTCACTTCGTCACTCTTCCTTCTCCCTCTCTTTGCTCTTCCTGCGCTTCTGCACTGCAATAATAAGGTAAGAGGAAGCGACAGGTCTCTGCTCCGAGGAAATTAAGCCAATGACACCTGGCGGCCTTGATTTGAGTCACACAGAAGACATTTCACCCAGAAAAGGAAGACAAGTGTGTGTGTGTGTGTGTGTGTGTGTGTGTGTGTGTGTGTGTGTGTGTGTGTGTGTGTGTGCTGGGGAGGAAAGGTGAGTTGAGGAAAGATGTGTGTTGGGGAGTATAGGTGTGCGGTGGGTAGATATGATGTGCTGGAGAGTACAGGGTTGTGGGGAGAAGTGTGTGACTGAGAGAAAAGGTGTGTGGTGGGGAGGACAGATGTGTTTTGGGGGAAGAAAGATGTGTGTTGGAGAGTACAGATGTGTGGTGGAGAGCGCTAATGTGTGAAGAGAAAAGGTGTGTGTTGGGGAGAAAGACACGAGTTTTTGACGGGAAGACGTTGTTACGACCGCAGTTCCCAGCCCCTCGTATAGCTGCCACAACTGGCCTAGCTTCCTTGAGCCACCTCCTACGTGGACTCACTGCGGGGCTCAAATACGAGTTACAAGGTCCAGCTGGTCTCTTGCACCCTTTAAACAGATGGTCATAACACCAGGTTCTCTCCTTCGCGGCTGTCCGTATCTGGGCTCAGTCTCCCCTAGCCTACCTCCTACGTAGATTCGTGCAGAGTTAAGCAACCAAATAAAGTCGCCAGCCTGTTTGCCCACCAACAGGCAAGGAATTACAACTGCTGCCAATTCGTATTACCTGCTGGAAAGAATCACAAACCACGCCTAGGGAAACAGCACTGCGAAAGACAAACACATATAAGCTCGAGGTATAATACTCCGAGGGAAAACCGCCCTCGTAACGGATCTCCCACTTCTGTTGAGGTATTATAACACTCTCTCTGCCCGAAAATACAATATCCCTCCCCCATAAAGGGAAGAGAGAGAAATTACCGCAAAACATTTCAAAAGAATTCTCTGCGTGCAAACCCGGAAAGGGCTCTGCAAGACAATAGCATTTAACAAAACATAGTACACTGACAAACTGTCCATGAAAACAAAAGGGATGGTAATTCACCTCTCACAGTATCACCAAGTACTCGGCTTGCTTCAGCCCCGCCGAGGAGTCACGTCCCCAATATAAGTATGTTACAAATAACTACTCTCGCAGGCAGACTGATGTGCTGACTTTTAAAGCTACTTAGACAGGCCAGGGCGTACGGCCGGTTGTTACTCAACTATCCCCTTAGAACAGGTGCCCCGTCTAGCCGTAAAACCCTCCCAGTCTCCTCCAAACAACGCTGCCTGCCCTAGTACGTCCATCTTTTGTAAGCTCTGGGCAGTGACTGACTGTGGGAATGAGAGCCAGGTGCCGTATTAACAAAGCTTCTCAGAGTTCGTCTTAGCCTTCTGCTTAGACTTGTGCTTATCTTTTAAGCGTGCTGAAAGTTGTGCTGAGACGAACTCTTAAACCCCAGTACGAAATAATGAAAGAACAAAAGGGTAAAATCTTATTTTTCTTAATTTCGAGTTAATAGTGTAATCTTTCTACAATTTTTGGGTTAAATAACAAAAAAAAAAATATATATATATATATATATATATATATATATATATATATATATATATATATATATATATATATATATATATAATTTGTCATCAATTTTGTAAGGATATGAGCACACAAATTTGTGCTTATTAAATAAACAAATTAGATCCCGAGCAGGGCGCGTGTATTTTGTCTCAGTGTTTACATCCTTGAGCCAACGTTGTACCGTCATTCCCACTCAGCAGCGTCTTCTTTCCTGCCCTTTTTCTTTAGTATGGAGGAGATGATGACCCCTAAGGCTGAAAAGGCCAATAGAGGAAACCCAGCTGGACCGATGGCGAGACTTTCCTACCTCGTCCAGTCAGTATATGAGGAAAGATGTAGCCTGAAGGGCCTCACTCATTCACCGGCACAAAAAAAAAAAAAAAAAAAGCTGCATGGGGCTCTATTACTAAGACGCTTCAACAACTGGACACATGGAGGTCCAAGGTCATCATTGATGTAGAGCTGCATTTCCCATTGGTTAAATAACAATGTAATTATTACTCTAATTACTAGTGTCAGTGCATTACTCCTTCCTGTGGGGCTCTGCAAGGCATCTCCCTCCAAACATGTCACAAATAACACTCCTGAAGTTTTGTTCTATACATGCCCAACAGTTCAGTTCATCGAGAACATTCTTACAGGGCTGATAATTCTTGAGGTGGTGGACTCGGGTTCGACGGTCGGCCATCTTTGGTTAACTCAGTCTTAGTGTAACTCTTAAAGTTAAGCAGGCTCCGGACCTGTCTTAGATTTAACACCTAGACTAAGCGTAACTTGAGAAGCTAAGCACAACTCTAAGCATGAGTTGGATTGAGTCAAACCTTTATCGTTAAAGAATCTTTGTTAATACGGCTCCAGACGTTCTCCCACTCTGTTACTATGGGGGTGATACAAGAGAAGGGATGTGGTGGTGGTGACATACACACTACACCCGCCCGTTCGCTGCCGCGCCTCACCCAGTGCGGGGTTAAATGAATAATACACTTTAGTTCTGAGAATCCTAGTGGCTAAGATATGGGGACTGGCTGAATACTGATTTCTTTATCAGGAGCAACGCTTCTTCTGTTAACTATGTGAGGCTCAACAAGAGAGGATAAAGGGAAAGTACTAAAATTAAATGGGGAAGGGGACTGGGTGGAGAAAGTACAGCTTTTAACGTAATGGCTAGTGGAGCAGTCTCGTCCAAGAGTGGGCACCCCACCTCCGCTCTTGCCCACTCGCTTACTCACTCGTCTACCTTTTCCTTCTCTCTCTCTCTCTCTCTCTCTCTCTCTCTCTCTCTCTCTCTCTCTCTCTCTCTCTCTCTCTCTCTCTCTCTCTCTCTTCATTCTTCTTTGCTTTGTACTCTCACTTCTTCTTTCATTAGTTATTACATCTTCTCTTCGTTTTACATCGCCGCTCTCAACAACGTGTTTAGTGGGGAGGAAAAGTTGATGATGGGGAGAAAGAAAGATAGATAATGAGGAGAAAGAGAGAGATGAGTAGATATTAGCAGTGGATATGGAGAGAGATAAATACTTTTACACACACACACACACACACACACACACACACACACACACACACACACGTACACAGCTCTACCCCAGGATCACATGAACGGTTCACTTCAGCTAATTAACATTCACGGGATTATTAAGACAATGAATTATTTTGATGCTAATACACAATGCCCCGGACAGCAGCGATCCCGTACTGGAGGTAAGCTGCTTGTGACGCGTTGCAAGCTAAACACATTCACCATAATTGCGAATTTTCACGATTTGATTGATCGCTTGCTTGCTAATATAATTCCATGCAACAGAGCACACGCCACTTCCAGTCTAGCAACACACACACACACACACACACACACACACACACACACACACACACACACACACACACACACACACACACACACACACAGAGATAGATAGAAAGACACTCATACACAGAGATACACACACACACACACACACACACACACACACACACACACACACACACACACACACACACACACACACACACACACACACACACCAGGCCGAGAGAGTGACAGGAGATGGATAGTCGAAGGAAAGCATAAAGAACAGATAAACATATGAATAATTAAACGAGGAGGATGAACAGAAGGTGCCAAGTGCCTTCACTTAACGTGCATAATCACCTTTATTTCCCTTCTCTTAGAGAATGCGAGAAAGGAAAAAAAAAATACTGTGATTTTTAGTAACATTTCTTGATCTCAAATTTATCTGAAAAAAAGTGGAAAAATAATATCAAAGATCAAAAGATGGATGCGTGGGTGTGTGGATAGGTGGGTGATGAGGGCATGTGCAGGTGGGTGAAGGGAGACAGTGGGTGGATGTGAGTGGATATTGGTGGGTAGAGAGAGAGACAGTGGGCGGTTGTGCGTGGATTTGAATGGGTATGTGGACGTGAGTGAGTGAGTGGATGAGTTTATTGCGAACTTGATAGCTGTTTCGTATTCAGGCTGTTGTTGTGATTGATGTAGTTACGTAGCTATTAATTCTCTCTCTCTCTCTCTCTCTCTCTCTCTCTCTCTCTCTCTCTCTCTCTCTCTCTCTCTCTCTCTCTCTCTCTCTCTCTCTCTCTTAGCTTGCGTGTGTGTGCGTTTATGATTAAAAATTTACATCCAAGAGAGAGAGAGAGAGAGAGAGAGAGAGAGAGAGAGACGGAAGGAAGAGCAAATTGACTCACTCACACTATTTTATCACCACTTCCTTGCTTCCCCAACTCTTGCCTCACTTACCTGCTTCACTTCACACCTGTACTGCTACTTACCTTCCTCCCCCACCTTTAGTTAGCACCTGCAATTTTATCCGCCAGGTCCCGATTGGTCCTAATTTATTCACACTTCTTTGGTTATCTTATTTATCTGGACTCACTCTCACTCTCTAACTCTCTCATTCTCTCACACTCTCACTCCTTCGCGTCCCTTTGGCAGATCTATTGCTGGAGGCTCTGCAGTGTATCATCATCCTGTTGATGAAGATTTAACGCACGGCAGGTAATTACATAAACACCTGGCGAAGGTTCTCAGGTGATGAAGCTTAATTATCCTTAGAGGGAGGGGAAGGAGGAGAAAGAGGAGGAGGTGAGGGGTGAGGGGGTAAAAGGAAGTGTCTCTTGGTATGGGAAGTGATAAAATGTGTGGAAGGGAATGTAGTTGTAAGGGGGAAAATTTAGTTGTTTCCCTGTTTCCTTCCTCTTTTTTTCTTAATTTGTGGGGATTGATGAGAAGGCGAGGTGTTGAGGTGTTCGGGTGTTGAGGAAAGGAAGTGTGTTTATAAATGGGGAATGGGGAGGGATAAAATATGGGGAAAATGTAGTTGTTTACCTGTTTCCTTCCACTTTCCTCATATTTTATGGTGATTAAAGGGCGTTTAAGGTGATGGGGAAAGTATTTGTGTTTAGAAAAGAGGAATTGGGGAAAGAAGGGTTTCTCGGAATGGGGAAGGGGGAGGGAGACTAATGTATTTCTTCATCTTTTTTCCTTATTTCTTTTTATTTTTCTCTTATTTTGTAATAATTGAAGGGAAGGTGAGGAATTGACAATAGGAAATGTCTTTTGAAATGGGAAATGGGGGAAGGATGATAATGGGAGACGATTAAATTAGTTCCTCCCTGTTTCCTTCTTCCCCTTTCTTCTTCTTTTATTTCGTGGTGACTGAGGGAAAGGCGAGATGTTGGGGAAAGAAAAATTGTCTTTGGAAATGGGGAATGGGTAGATCAAATGAAAGGTGAAATTAATGGGGGGAAGGGATGATAATGGAGGGAGATTAGATTAGAGTCACCCCTGTTTCCTTCTTCCCCTTTGTTCTTTTCTTATCTCGTGGTGACTGAGGAGGGCGAGGTGTTCGCGATAAGATTGGAAGTGATAAGGGTAGTGATAGTGATGAGGGGAGGAGGGATGAGGGCTGGGATCCATCTACGCACCATTATTACACCCACTGAAGATCTGTGTGCGGAAATGAAGACAGCAATATCCTGGTGTGAAGATTCCTCCTCCTCCTCCTCCTCCTCCTCCTCCTCCTCCTGATACTGATAGTCCTTCACATCCCTACAGATCTTTCCATATTTCCATTTATTTCACTTTTCATCTCCACATTCTCCTCTATTTTCTTTTGTCCTTTTTTTTCTCCTCTCCTCCTCCTTTTAGAATAGAACAGCTACCCAAACTACCCAAACAGCCTAGTAAGGACCTCAGGGTCTGTTGCTATTTGGTCTTCCTTTGTATTATTTTGTATTTCTCCTCCTCCTCCTCCTCCTCCTCCTCCTCCTCCTCCTCCTCCTCCTCCTCCTCCTCCTCCTCCTCCTCCTCCTCCTCCTCCTCCTCCTCCAACTATAACTTGTATTAACTTTGAGATAGGCGTATAGAGTTCACCGTAGGGTGAATAGTAGAACTTCCTTTCATCCTTTCCTATGAAAATTTCCATGTCAGTTTTTCCATACTGCATGGTACTTTTCCCAACTATTTCCATGCCAGCGCAAGCTGGAGGGAGTGGTGGGTGGGGAGGAGCCTTCTGCTATGCTGTCCTGTCTCTCTTCACTGTAGCTAGTTAGAAGTAGTTACCAAACAGCCTTGCAAGGACCAAAAGGTTTGTTGCTGTTTGGCTTTCCTTTGTACTCCTTTGTATTCCAACTACTACTACTACTACTACTACCACTACTACTACTACTACTACTACTACAGTGTTTTCTTTCTCATTTTCTTCTTTAACCTCCACTTCCATATTCTTCTCATCAGTGTAACGATTCTACATGACTCTGAACGCTCTACACACACACACACACACACACACACACACACGCACTTCATGGTGATGAGGGAAGTGAAACCACGACCAAATTGTAATGTAAAACTAATCATGTGTTTATTTTATGCTAATGTGTGTGTGTGTGTGTGTGTGTGTGTGCGTGTGAAATAAGGCACTTTTTCCCTTTATTTACAAAGTCACAGGATGTTGCTTAGGCCGGAATGTAATTTTGTTTTATTTTTCTTTTCTTTTTGTTATTTTACGCACAAATTTACCGACGTGACAAAATTTCATTACTAACTTTCCAGATACTTATTTGCAGAAGCCGCTCCATCGCTATTTGCTTTTTTTTTTTTTTTCCTCTCTGTGTTTGAGTTTAAACAGAAAAAAATAAACTAAATATTTTTTTCCTATTGGATGCAAAATTTTTAATGCAAAGCAACATTAACAGCAAATATACAGAAAAATAATAAGTTTTAAGCGTGGAAACTTATTTTTTTCCTATTACATGCAAATTTTTAAAAGTAAAGGAGCATTAACAGCAACTATGTAAAAAATAAGAAGTTTTACGTGTGCTTGTATTCGTGTGTGCGTGTGTGTGTAAAAAAAACCGTCGCCATCTTGAATACGTTACCTGGAAGTGTGTTATTTAATTCCCTCGTTATTGTGCTGGTCGCCGCCATCTGCTGCTGCTCCGCCCAAGCCGCCCAAGACTCGATGACATAAATTTCAGGAGTAATCTTGACTGTCAACATCAATGCAATTATTTCCTCCCCTCGTCCTCCTCCCTGCCACCCTCATTACCACATCCTCGTTACTTCCCACACCAATAAGGGAATGATGTATCGTGGCTTTCTCCCTCTCATCCCTTTCTCGTCTTCCCAGAACACTCTCACCTCATCCCTCTTTCATCTGCGTCTCTCTCTATCCCTCTTTCACTCTCTTTCTCATAATCTTGTCCTTTCACTTCCTTATTAACTTAATTATCAGTCTTTTCGTTTCACTTTCGTCTATCGCCGCCCACAGCCGTCTATGTACGCCCATTCCTCTCTCATCATCCTTCTTATATACCTCACCCCTCTTTCACTTTTTCTTCTCTCCCTGTCTTTCACTTTCTTGCAATTGTGTTTTTTTTTTCTTCTTTACCAATTCATTTACCACTCTTTTCATCTCTCACTCTCACCTCTCACTTCCCACAGCCGCCCATACCACCATACTGACCATACCACGCTGAATGCACCGCTTTTCATGCTATCAGCGAGGTTAAGCAACGGGGGATCTGGTCAGCACTTGGATGGGTGACCGCCTGGGAACAGCAGATTTCTTTTAGCGTGGCTGTTACACCCATTCCTTTCTTACCACCCATCACATACCTCTCACCCCTCGTTCACTTTTACTTCTCTGCCTCTCTTACTTCCTTGCAATCTTGTTCTTTTCTTCCTTATAAACTTAACTATCAGTCTCCTTTCCATTACCCATTACACTATCAATCACACCCATGTACACCCATTCCCTCACTACACGCGATCTCCCATCAACTCTCCTCCATCAGTCAGTCCTTCTTTCTGTCCTCCGTTTTCTCTTTTCTCTTTCCTTTCGTCTTCGCGGTAAAATAACAGCCCCAAGAAAATGACCACAAACGTTACTTTTCTTTCCTTCCTCCTTTGTTATCTTTAGCGGGCGATGGGCGAGGCTGGATAAAGTTATCGTGCCTTGCTATCAGACGCAGACCCGAAAGGGCAAAAGTTACATCAACACACGTCAGTCGCGTCACTCAGAGGAAGGAGGAGGAGGAGGTGGAGGTGGTGGTGGTAGTGGTGGTGGTGGAGATGGTAAGGAGAAGGAAGAGGAAAGCATGGTGGAGTATGATGATGAAGGAGAACAGAAAGAAGATAAAAAAAAAAGTAAAAAAAGAAAAAGGAGAAAAAAAACGGATACTTGAAGAGAAAAGAACTTAAAGAAGAAAAAGAAGAATAAATACAACAACAAGATCTAGGACAAGAAAAAAGAAAAAGATCCCATGCACTAGAGGAGAAAGAAGCGCATAATAATGAAGAAAAGGGAGAGAGGAGAATGGAAAGCAGAAGGAGGAGGAGGAGGAGGAGGAGGAGGAGGAGGTGGTGGTGGTGGTGGTGGTGGTAAGAATAGAGTGATGGACAGCTGATGGGCACTGGACGCCTCGCCACCACAGGGTTGAAGTGACGAGAGAGAGAGAGAGAGAGAGAGAGAGAGAGAGAGAGAGAGAGAGAGAGAGAGAGAGAGAGAGAGAGGAAGAAAAAGTGAGAGGGAGGGAGGAAGAGTGGGAGAGGTGAGAGTAATGTGTGTTGGGTAACTTTAGCGACACTTTTGGGCTTTTAAAGTAAGTCATGTGGTGTTTTTTCTTTTCTTTTCTCTTCGTTTTATTTATTTATTTTTGTTTGTGTGTGTGTGTGTGTGTGTGTGTGTGTGTGTGTGTGTGTGTGTGTGTGTGTGTGTGTGTGTGTGTGTTCGATTTCCATTCGTAAGTGAAGCGAGGACAAGGATTGGTGGGGGAGGAGAAACTGTAGTCTCTCTCTCTCTCTCTCTCTCTCTCTCTCTCTCTCTCTCTCTCTCTCTCTCTCTCTCTCTCTCTCTCTCTCTCTCTCTCTCTCTCTCTCTCTCTCTCTAACTCCCTTCCTCACATTCACTCCACTTCTTTCCCGCTAAGCTTATTCTTTTCATTTTTTTGTCTCCCCCATCCTTCCAGTAGTCCACTTATCCACTTCTGCCTTACCGTATGATGTGGAGGAGTGGAGGAAGGACGGATGGTCACTACTCCTGCTGCTCCGTGTCACCCACCTGCTGACTTCCGCTAACTCACCCTCACCCTGCTCCCTTCCCATCCTGGCCCCCCTCACCCTTCCCCTTACCATCGCCCAGCTGCCTTGCTATAATTTTTGTTGTCACTCCCAACCCGATTATACTCGATGCGCCTTCCTTTGTGATCCTGAGACGCAGTGTGTGTCCTCGAATCCCGATGCCCTTAGAATCTCTCCCCTTAGAATTCTCCCTCTTCTTTCTCTCCCCCCAGTTGAGGTCAGGGCCAGGCGGGGGTCACTGGTCGGCTCTCTGCGGGATCCCTGGTGCGCGCCGATCACTCCTGCCTGCTATGTGAGTCAAAGGATCCCCGTGTAGGAGTTCTCAAGAGTCCTGCAGGATCTTTGTTGCATTCGTGCGTCCTGGGAGGAAAGGGTAGATGGTATAATTTGTTTTTGGCCCGTTCTTTGTTTCTCCTTTGTGATTTGTTCATGCTTTGGTTCGGGTACTGTTTGTTTGTTTGTTTGTTTGTCCGTCCCTAAGTTCGTCCTGGAAAGAAATAGTGAAGGATGTGACTTGTTTGTTTGTGTTTTGTTTGTTCTTTGTTTGTGCTTTGTTTGGTTCGTGCCCCGTTTATTTGTCTATTCCGAAGCTTTAGTTAGTTCGTTTTTTTTTTTTTCGTTCGTACACTGTGTTGACTCGTCCCTCGTCCCGCCATGAATAAAAGAAGACAATTGTTGGGTTAAGCATTCATTAAACAGAACTGGAACGAAACTTCAGAACATTAAATAGAAAACGTCATCATTATTCATTTAGGTTCCAGTGGCATATTCTAGAAACACTATGTCCAATGAACCTTAAGACTAAGTTCTTGGTAATACACTATGGCGTATCCCAGTGTATGCTTCTGGACTGAAAGCTGCAGACGGGGAAGGGGCTGCGAAGGATCATTATTGGCCGCGTAGGATCAAGGAGCACTCAGGGTTATTAAGGACATGCAAGGTGAACTCTCGGCGCCATTACAGGATACGTAGGAGGAAGGTCTATATTCTGAAACGTTTCGGCGTCTTTCCTTCACTACGCTTAACAGTCTGTCGTGGAGTTCATTAAGATTTTCAAAGAGTGTTTTCAAGATTTTAGTGATAGTTGAACAAGTCTCCCTTTTCATGTAAGAGGGGTTGTGGTCAAAATACAGCAAAACCGGAAACAAAAGACTCATTAAAGATGCCAGTCCCTTAAGAAGAGTCCGAAAGTAAGTCCCAAATTATATTATGAAGTGTCTTGAAACCTCTCTATTGAAAAAGTTAAAATCATAGACACCAGAAATTGGAAAAGACACATGATAAGCCACCTAATCATCCTCGTGGCCTTTGAGAACACTCCCAATGAAAGCTAAAAGTGTCTAACAATACGAATTAAACCTCCCTTTTGCAGGAATTCAAGTCATAGGCACCATTAATAGGAAATGGCTCATGAGAACCAGACTACTCATCCTCGTGGCCTTTGAGAACACTCCCAGTGAAACCTGAAAGTGTCTAGCAATACGAGTTAAACCCTCACGCCATCACAGAAGCGTCACCGGAGCATGTCAGGTTATTAAGGGGCCCCGAGGAACTGCCCTGAAAATCCTGGATCATTAGAGTCCTGCGGGATCATGAAGCCGTCGGTGGGAGGCGGCGACGCCCAGCAGATCCTCCATAAACAAAGCATAATGAACAGCGGCGGCCCCAAAGGACACGATAATGCCATCCAATTGAAGTTTTATGTCCCTGAGTTTCCTGAATGGTCCGCCACGACGTTATTAAGAAGACTTCCGCCGGAGAGGGTTACTGAGCGCTCCCTCTTCCCCCTCCTGCTGCACTCCCCCAACACTTTCTCCTACCTGGACACCCACCACCTCCACTACTTTTCTTTTTTTTCCCCTATCAGTCCATATTTTTTTCCTCCCTCATCAGTCCTTCTGTACCTTAGAACATCATTCCCATTAGGACCCTCATGTTTGGACATCCTCTCCCTCCACTACACTACTATATCACTTTGTAACTCCATCAGTGACCTCGTCCACTCGTCCACTTTCATTCAGTCAAAAGAAAGAAAAAGAAAAGATTCACACCTATTTTCTCATTCGCCACGTTTAATTTCTTAGTTTTATTTTGTTTTATTTCACTTTTCATTAACATCCTCTCTGTCATTTCCTTCTATCCCTCTACTCTTCTCTCTCTCCTTATTAATTTTTTCTTCCTTTCATTTGACCTCCATTCCTTCCTTCATTTATATATACATTCACCTATTCGTTCATTTATTCATTACCTTCTTCCTTCCTTCCTTCCTTCCTTCCTGCCTCAGTCTAACACACACGCACACACACACACACACACACACACACACACACACACACACACACACACACACACACACACACACACACACACACACACACACACACACACACACACACACACATGACAGCCAGAATATTTAACTCTTCCTGAAACGTCCACTAGTTACCATTGTGCACACGCAACCCACTGACATATGCGCACACACACACACACACACACACACACACACACACACACACACACACACACACACACACGGACACGCACAGGCCACGCACACGGACAAAATATGCACGCAGTACTTCTCTCTAGCGACACACATGCAAATTGCTCCGACTTTGATGGGAGAGAAGAAGAATTACGTGGGACGCTTAATTGAGGAAATGTGTTATGATAAGAGTGACTTGCTAATCGCGGCGCTGGAGGAGGAGGAGGAGGAGGAGGAGGAGGAGGAGGAGGAGGAGGGGAAAGTGAGAGATGTACGATAAAACAACTCACGCAACAGCTAGGTTAAGTTAGGTTTGGTTAGGTTAGGTTAGGTTAGGTTAGGTAAGATTAAGTTAGGTTAGGTTAGATTAGATTAGATTAGGTTAGGTTAGGTTAGGTTAGGTTGGGTTGCGTTGTCTAGGGTTGGGTTAAGTTACATTATGCTTGTTTTCACACACACACAAAATTGGAGAATTGAAGACCAGACGAGGGAATCCAAAAGTAATTCGGTAAGTTTTGATCAATATGGAAAGAGGAAAGGGAAAAAAATGGGTATATCAGAACAGACGAGGTAAGTACCAGAAATAATAATAATAAAAAAAAAAAATATATATATATATATATATATATATATATATATATATATATATATATATATATATATATATATATATATATATATATATATATATATATATATAATGAATAAAGACAAAGAGACTCAAACCAGAAGCATGTAAATAAAAGAAAACAAGAAAAAAGGCAATAAAGTGGAAAAGGAATTAGAAAACACTAATTACAAAAAATAAATAAACACTAATGAATAAGAACAAAGAAAGACAAATTATAAATATGTAAGTAAAGGAAAACACGTAAAAAAAAACTAGGTGAGCCAGAAAAAATACAGAAAATGACAAACCACTAATTACAAAAACGTGGACAAAGAGTAACCGCAAGAATAATGGAGGGAAAAAAGATAATGGCAAAAGACGACGTTGATGAAGTGGAGGAGCAATAATACAGAGTAGTTACGATGACATGGGGACGAAATTGATTAGAAGACAAAGTGCTGCATTGCGATGAGGACGTAACGATGGAGAGTAATCACGAGACTCTTGATAGGAAACACGATAATTACAAAAAAGGAAAAGATAAATAAATAATGACACAGACGAAGTACAAAAGAAAGGCAGAATGGTAAATGATACTTAAACAATTACTGAGATTTGTTATTGTTGTTACATAATATAACAGTGATTTTAAGAGAATTGTAGAAGGGTGTATAGGTGAAGAAAGTTATATTAGTAAAACGAAAGATAATGGTGATGATACAAAATGTGGTATCTTCAAAACACTTCACCAGTTTTTAATAATCGTTTTGGTCCTTCCCTTACAGAATGGCATCACAGTTTTTTGTAGCCCTAGGAGAGCACCCCTCTTACATAAAACAAGTTAAGTACAAGCGAAAGATACAAGACGCAGAATCAAAACAAACACATCAAAAATAACACAGGAAAAATAATAACAGCGGCAAAAAACAGCACTATGAACACACGGCGGCAGTGACGAAGGGAAGGGATTAAGTAATAACGACGCGTAAAGAAACACGCTGTGATGGAGGCAACATAATAACGACAAAAATGGCATATCAGGTGCGACGCTGACGGAGAACACGATAATGACCCAAATGGCGCTCACTTAGTACGCGGGCTGATGCACGGGAGCGGCGGTAATCATGTGTGTGTTTCCCCGTCCATTTGTTCCCGTCGGCCCCCGCTGGACAGGGAGACGGGAACTGCAGTGGCTACACATTTACTACAGCGGCATCATTTAGTAGTACCTCTGCGGGGGAAAGTACTTAAGATACAGCTTCCCCCTTCACCCCTCAGTACTCACTCCTCATTGTATTTAATTTATTGCCGGCGATAATGATGATAATGGTGATAACAATGAGGATGGAAGTAGCAGAAAGTTAGCGCACACACGCGGCGGAAGTTGAGAGGCTCCTCCGCATCGCGTGGCGGCGCTCGGGGGTCGGCGCCACACAAGCGTCCAACTCTCGGGATATTAGAAAGTTGTGTTTGATGGTGGCGGGCGGCGCGCGGGAATTAAGGAAGCTCCCGTGGAATTATGGAATATCGTATAACGCCGACAATAGGTGGACGGCGCGCGCCTCTCTCCCAGACCACCTGATCTGGTGAGCCGCCCTGGGTATGATTGCTCTTCTGCCTTCTTTTGATGTCGGCTCAAGGGAAGTAGAGGATCTGGCTGCTACTGAACCTCCTCCTCTCCTCCTCCTCTTCTCCCTCTTCCTCCTACTGTTCCTCTTTCTCCACCAGCCTCAATCCCTCCCTCTCTCCTAATCCCCTTGCAGACCTGCGGGTTATGGAGAGATTCCACTTTCACTTGAAATCGCTCAGTGTCAAAACTCCACCTGGATTCCACCACGTCCCCGCCCGATAGTGATCCGCGGACCTCACCTGCGTCCTGGTGTCTTGGTGCTTTGTTGTCCTGTGTCCTGTCTTGGTGTCCTGGTATATTAGTGTGTTGGTGTTTTGGTGTCTTGGTGTCCGCCAGCAAGCAACGCCCTCTCCAGTATGCGTATGTGAGGTGTTCCTGGAGGTTTAATTAAGGTGAACATCACAGCCGACAAGTTACCTGTACCTGTACCTGGGGCTGCGTACCGTAGTGGTTGCCTCCCCCTCCTGGTCCTCGTCCTTGTTTGCTGCTATGATAACTGAACCCGCTCCTCTCACCCAGTCCCTTCCCGTCCCGTCCAGTCCTGTTCCATCGCGTCCCGTCCCGCCAACTGCACTGATGGCAAGGGTAAGTGAAAACAATTACGTAACAAATAGTCTTCATCTGTCTCCCTTCGATACATAATGACCTGAGTGACTGTGAGCCGATGAGTCTAGGACCTCCCAGCTTCTCCCTCCCACTCCCCCAGCCTCTCCCGGTCCCTCTCCCTATCCACCAGCCTCTAGTCTCCCGTCCCAGCTCGCAGGTGCCCCGGGGAGGAGGTAACCAGTCCCGTCGCGGCGTTACGTCTAGCTAAACGCGAAAGTGACTTGATGGGGCCAAAGCGAGGCGTAGGAGTGTTTATGGGAGATGAAAGGCAATTGTTTTACGGAGCCTGCGTGTGTTGTGTAAGTTGGGATATTCTCCTTCTGTTGGCTCCTCCTTCTCCTCCCTTTCTTCCTCCTCCTCCTCCTCCTCCCACTGCCCGTCGAACAGTTAATGGAGAAGCAATTTTATCCTCCCAGAATGAGTCATTTATCAGCGTCCGGCGGTGGTGAGTGTGGCGGAGCGGCGGCTGCAGAGTGAGGAGGAGGAGGAGGAAGACGAGGGGGAGGAGGAGGAGAAGGACGAGGAGGAGGAGGATTAGAGGTAAGAGGAAGAGGACTGGCTGCTGCTGGTTCTCCGCTGTACCTACATACCTGCTGCGAGGAATAAAGGTGTAAAGGATTCTAGACTCACCTGCTTACTCACCTGGCGATGACTCATGATTACCTGTGTGTGAGGAGAGGAGACTACAGGCGACTCATGGAGGGGAGGAGGAGGAAGAGGAGGAGGAGGAGGAGAAGTAGTAAAATGAAGAAGAATAACAAGAACAAGAACAAGACAAAAAACGAAGAGGAAGAACAAGACGAAAAACGAGAAGAAAAGAAGAAGAAGAAGAAGAAGAAGAAGAAAGAAAAAAAAAGAAATAAATCGAAGCGTTCTTGATAAATGCCTGATGTTTATTTGTTTTCTCACACTTAGGCAGCTTGATGGAGGAGAATCTTAAGTCTGTACGTGTCAAGTTTTAGGTGTTAAAATTCTGTTCCTCTTGATGAATTGATAATCATTC
>NC_087174.1:11203327-11213327 GCF_035594125.1 Scylla paramamosain
ACACTTTCAAAACACACCGACAAGGAGACAACCGAATAGCATTTAGTGACGTCAAGTGGAGGCCTCCTGACGTCACGGCGCGGTGCATTGTGGATTGGCGGGGCAGTGGGTGACGGTGAAGGGCAGCGGTCAGTGTTTTGAAGTGACGGGAAGTGAGTTTCTTGTATCCTGTGGCGTCAATAAGTGGTGGTGATCTCATTGACAAGTGCAGTGGTAGGTTGACGTTTCCTGTGTGGAAGTAAAAGGGAGTCATGCACTGCTGTTTGTCTCTTCTGTACCTAAAATGCAGTGCCAGGCTTTGGGAATGCAGGGTGGGGAGTATTTTTTGTATTTTGTGGTGCTGAAGTGTTGGTAAGCTGTCTGGGGAATGCAGTTAATGTTTCCTTTGTGTAAGTAAGGGAGGTATACACTTCTGTTTCTCTTTGGTACCTAAAATGCAGTGCCAGGCTTTGAGAGTGCAGGGTGGAGAGTATTACTTGTATTCTGTGGTGTTAGTAAGTGTAGGTGACCTGTGTGTGTGGAGTGCAGCGGTGAGGTTAGGTTTTGTATTTGGAAGTAAGGGAAATAGGCACCCCTGTTTATCCAAGACGATTATGATATTCACCTGTATTTGTTGTTGTTGTTGCTGGTGGTGGTGGTGGTGTTGCTGCTGCTCTTTTTCTTTTATTGTTGTTTTTGATGATGCTGTTGTTATTATTGCCGTTGTCACTATCATTACCACATTTGTTATTAATAAAAAAAAAAAAAAAACTATTGAAGACCATGCGGATAAACGCTTGCCTTCATTCAAGTAAATTATTTCAAAGTCGCCGGATTTTAATAAAGTTCGGCAGCATGGAAAACAATAAAGAATTAATATTTGAAACACCGGAAACACATGAATAATCGCATCGTAATATCAGTGAATAAATTATGGACTCACGGGGACACGCAAACGAAAAAATAATAATGATAAAATAAATAAACAAATGAATAAGTATACAAATTAATAAATGCATTTTTTTTTGTGAAGTCGCGAGAGAGAGAGAGAGAGAGAGAGAGAGAGAGAGAGAGAGAGAGAGAGAGAGAGAGAGAGAGAGAGAGAGAGAGAGAGAGAGAGAGCCACGCATAAATACCCACAAATTAAAACAAAATTCAATATCAAAACATAAACTTTTAATGCATGAACGAAATGGGTATGCCACGTTTAGGCCTGACGGCTTCTTGCAGCTTACGTTATTTTCTTATATTCTTAATTAAGTGCCCTTAAATATTATTCGACAAAGACTTTCATTATTTCATTTCAAGAGAGAACCGAGAAATGCACAGTGTTACGAACCTTGCAATGAGTGAAGGCTGAGAGGACTAAGTGACATCAGGGACATTCGTGTGTGTGTGTGTGTGTGAGTGTGTGTGTGTGACATCACCCCCGCTGCCATGTTCTCCCGGCGGCCATCTTGTTGTCATGTTCACCACGTCGCATGAACACAAGGAACACCTGTCCGTCGGGTGTTATTCAGCCCTCGTGCACACCTGGCCGCTTACCTGTGGTCCCCCCGGCGGCTGCGTGGCGGCGGCGGCAACGGTAGCGGTGGTGGTGGTGATGGTGGCGGTAGCGGTTGTGGTGGTGGTGGCGACGGTAGCGGTGGCGGTGGTGGATGTGATGGAGCGTTCGAATACTAGATTATTAAGGTTATTAAGGCTACTTGTGGCGTCGGTGTTGAGTGAGTGCAGAGGTTATGTTGCGGTGGAGGTGGTGGTGGTGGTGCGTTGGGGAGGAGTGCACGTGGTGACGGTGGTAGACATGGTGGTGGTGGTGCATGGTGGTCACATGGCTACGGTGATGTACGCAGACTAGTTAAGGTACGAGATTTGTGTATTTTAGTGAGTATTTATCGTTCCAACACACATACACACACACACACACACACACACGACAAGTCCGAGCCTGTCAGTGGGTAGGCCCGGTGAGGTTCGCGCCGCCCGGTTGCTGAGATTGCCACTGATAGCAAGGAGTTACTGGCGCCCTGAGCGAGAGGACGTGTGTGGTGTGAGGGAAGGCGCAGAGTGATCCATAAATCGGGTGTAAACTCCAGACTCTCCCCGGGAAGTTAAATAGGTAGCGATCACGAGTCGAACACGTGATCCTGAGGGACACACACACACACACACACACACACACGTTACAAAACAGTACAGGGGCCATAAAGTAAAATGTGACTGAGGAAATGCATCGGAAAATATTTTACTGAGACAAAACGCGTATTTCACTATCATTGAGGGTTATGTAATACCAGAGTTGTTTTATATAATTTCCGAACACACATCACGCCCCGCGCAAGGCTGGGCGTCACGCTGGCTATCGGGAACGTACACACACATACATATCATACACGTAACGATAGTATAAAGAAGAGTAACGTGTTGACAATTCATACACATTTTGTTTATTCCTATACATGTATTTGAAGCACATAATGGAGTACCTTGGCTTGATGAGTAGAGGCACCAGGCACCTATCGATTCAGTAATTACTCCCAGAGAGGACTCACAAGCACTGGACCAGGTGGTGCTGTTACCTTGCCTTTGACCAAGCTGTGACCTCCTTAAGTGTTTTCCTTTATGCCTCACAGCAGGAGAGGTAGTCACAGCCTGCCCTCTAAAGACAATTCTTCCTTCACAATTTCAAGAGGGAGTTTTCATGACACTTATCCTCTAACTTTAACTTTGAATAATCCTTTAGGCTTTTTTTTTTTTTTTTTTTAGGGACTGGCACCTTAATGAGTCTTTTTGTAATGTATTTTTTTTTTTTTTTTTGCTGTCCTTGATCAGTACCCCTCTTACGCAAATATTAATTAAGAAAAGATCCCAGGGAAAAGATGTAGAAGCAGGATACGAACTGGGGGACAGGTGGTGATGGTAGCAACGGCGCGCTCCCCTTACCTGTGGATTCATGTATGCAAAAAGGATCAGAAACGGAGAGCGGTTCAAGTATATCGCTGTCGGTGTAATAACAGGCAGTCAATGGCATTTCAGACAGGATGGACCAGCAGGGCCCGCCTCCATTATACTTGAGGGTTGCCAGCTACTCATGCTCGCTTCGCCCCTCGCTGCAGCCTTCCCTCGCCTCCTGCGCCCGTAAGATAGATAATTATGAGGGGCGTCCTGCTTCACCTGAGTTTTGAGAGTCCTGTGTCATGATGAGCGGTGAAAGACAAAGTATGAAATTTAAAGGTCGCTGTGACAACAAACTTTTTCCAACGCTCGCTGAGTGGCCGCACATCCTCGAGCCAGCCCGAGTCAGTGTGCGTTTGGCTTGCGTGGAGGGAGGACGTGCGCCGGTCTTGTTGTGGCGTCCGCGCGCTGTGCTCTGGTAACTTTTTCGCATCCCTCGAGAAAATTATAATTATTTGTTATACCCACATGAATACAAGTGCAGAAAAGATATCATGAAGTTTATGTTGGTTATTGGCGCGTTGCTCGAGACCAGTGATTAAAGCGAAGCAGTATTTACTCGTATAGTTAGGGACTTTTTTCTTTTTTTTTTTTTTTGATACTTTTTTTTTTGGTTGGACTGCGTGGCGGCCTCAAGTTTGGGAACGTCCGCCCGGAGAGAAGAGGTGCGGTGCTGCCTTGTGGCCTCCCGCCTCGCCTGCCTCGCCATGGAGGAACTCTTGAGGTAAGCTAATTGTTCATGTTGTGACAAACTTTATTTATCGCGAGGGAAATTATTTCTTTTCTGGCCTGGAAAATGATGGAATGCCCGGACGGCGAATTCAACTTTGCACATAAAAGTTTGGGTAAAGTTTTGTCTTATTTTTGCTGCTTTGCCGCGCCGCTGCCTCCACGGATTTGCTTTGTCGGGAAATGTGCGCACGCTGTCTTCTGATTTCATAATTAATGCCACTTAGTTTGTGAAATTTAACGAAAAAAAGTTTTCCCCAATGCACTTTTGGCGGAGGAAAGGCAGCGGGAGAGGCAGGCGCCCG
The DNA here is from genome assembly GCF_035594125.1 of Scylla paramamosain. Lineage (NCBI taxonomy): Eukaryota > Metazoa > Arthropoda > Malacostraca > Decapoda > Portunidae > Scylla > Scylla paramamosain. The sequence continues at coordinate 11,207,296 of NC_087174.1, forward strand.
TCACGGCCCGGTGACTCCGACGAGCTGTCCCCGACGTGACAACAAAGTCCTTGTCATCATCCTAGCCGCGACCTGACCTGGCCTGACCTGACCTCACCAGCCTCACCAGGGTGGGGGGAGGGACTGGCAGTAGCCTAACGTGCGGGGACACGCTCACCCAGGCGGCAATTTTGCTCAACAATATTAAATCTCAACAGGATTTAGACTGAGACGGTCACGTGACTGCATGATGGACTGATGTGGCAGGCTGCAATGAGAGAGAAGTGCTGAATAATGCATTGCGATACATTATTTATACAATTAAATTAAAGATCACCCGTTGGGAGGTCGGGGAGAGGAGAGGTGGCGCCTGGTGTGTGCGAGCAGAGCGGAGTGTGTGGCCCCAGCAGCCCCCGGCAGGAGTGAGGTGCGCGCCGCAGGAGGAAATACATAGCACTGCCGCCCATGCCTCTGGTCTGTTCATCGGGACGTGCAAACTCGGTCGCGTAAAACAGCCGAGGAGTCGAAGCCCTCCTGCACCGCCTAACAAGTTTACGCACGGCTCGGGCTGCGCGGAGGCGGTGGGGGAGGGTGGTGAGGCCCGCTTAGGCTTGTGTGGACTTCACTAGACTTCACAAGGAGGCGAAGGGGGTTGGGGATCGCTCTTTGAAGTCAGTTAGACGTTCACATATTGATTGCTCGGCCTCTGGGGTGCCCCTCGCGAGAGAGAGAGAGAGAGAGAGAGAGAGAGAGAGAGAGAGAGAGAGAGAGAGAGAGAGAGAGAGTAATCTGTTTAAGATCTGGATGAAATTTGTGGTTTACAAGCTTTCCGTGAAACAGATCGTGTTTGTGTGTGTGGTGTGTGTGTGTGTGTGTGTGTGTGTGTGTGTGTGTGTGTGTGTGTGTGTGTGTGTGCGTGCGGCCTGATAAAGGAAATATCAGTGTCCTAAGATGAGTTTAGGAGGCAGGTCTTTGCATCGCCTGTGTTGCTCACGGAAACAGGCGTCACGGTGGTGGTGGCGGTGGTGTCGGCACGGCGGCGGCGGGGGCGACACGCGCAGAGGCAGGTCGGGAAGCCACACGGGGGAGGAGGAGAGCCGTGAATCAAAACAAAATCCCCTTGGAGCCTGGAAAGGAGGTGGGAGGGAAGTGTCGGTGTGAAATAAACACTTTTAATTGAATTACGAGGTAGGTGCAGGAGGCTGGTGGGGCGTGATGGGTGGTGAGGGTGCCTGGCGACCGGTCGATCTTGACTTAACACAATTTGTCCTTCCCTCCCTCCCTCCTCCCATCCTTCCATCCTTTCGTCAGTCCTTCTCTCTATTCCTCCTGTGCAATAAAGATACCCATGTAAGTTAAAGATTATTGTTGTTGTCGTTGTTGTTGTTATTATTATTATTATTATTATTATTATTATTATTATTATTATTATTATCAGATGATTATAAGGTTATTATTATCACTGCAATTAAGTGCGGCATTTTTTGGTTCGTTTATTTATGTACTTTTGTTAATTATCGAAAGTATTTTCCCAAATAAACAAATGATGCCTCTCTTCTCTCTCACCATCTTCACTTATCACTACAACACACACACACACACACACACACACACACACACACACACACACACACACACACACACACACACACACACACACACACACACACACACACACACACACACACACACACACACACACACACACACACATAATCAGTCTATAAATACATACATGCACACGACACAGGCTCTGCTTTGTTCCTATTTATATTTACTGTCCCTTATCATGCACTTAACACTAAATGGAATCCGAGCAACAGTGAGACTTGCTTCTTCACCTCCGCGCATCGTCACACATCTCTCGGTAAGATTCTGCCCGGCTACTTGTGATGCACTGAGGGAATTGCACTGTTAACGGACTGAGGCACAGAATATTTAATTTGTTCACTCTTCACTGTCATAATGGCACAATATTCCGGCTGTTTCTGTGGCGCTGAAATGAAGGATTGGCTCGTTATGGTAATGATGATGATGGTGTTAATGATAATGATATGTACTAATAACGACAACGCTGCTGATAATAACAATAGTAACTATAACTGATAACTACAATAACATCTAATAATAAAAAGAAATATTTTAATGAGGCATACATAGGCAGCTTATTAGAAAACCAATGAGCAGAGAGGTGATAATAGTTACAATGCATAGTTGCAGTAAAATAGAGAAAAATATTTATAATACGTATGTTTGGTGTCACTGTAAAATTTCTAAAGGCAGGAGGTCGATACTTGTTGCCCGTAGTTCGCTGTTAGAGAGAGAGAGAGAGAGAGAGAGAGAGAGAGAGAGAGAGAGAGAGAGATGCATTGGATTCCCTAGATATTAATTACAATAGTAGATAATCATACGTACGTTAGTTTTGCTTTGGGACGAGTAAAAATAAACCTATCAATTACCTGCAATGTTTGATAGAGTAAATGCAGCAGCGAGTTAGTTTGTGAAGATTTATTAATAATAGAGTCCTGACATTATCCCGGTTTGTTGTCAGATGCGTTTCTTCATTTTCCTCCCTGCAATATTTAACAGAGCAAGAGCAGGCGATTCTGTCGAGGTTCGTTTATTCTAATAGATTTTAATATCGACGTGGTTTGCTTTTTCATATTAATTTTCTGAATCATTTGCACTGTTTGATTGAGAGAGAGAGAGAGAGAGAGAGAGAGAGAGAGAGAGAGAGAGAGAGAGAGAGAGAGAGAGAGAGAGAGAGAGAGAATTTCAGTTTCATAGTTTCCTTTTTTCGTTGATGTGAATAATTTGTAATATCTGGGAGAGAGAGAGAGAGAGAGAGAGAGAGAGAGAGAGAGAGAGAGAGAGAGAGAGAGAGAGAGATTATGTATAGGCTCATTAATATTGGATCCTGGATATTTATCCCTTATTTTTTTTTCTGAAGGTCAAAATGATAGATTAAGAACACCCTTCCCTTCCTCATTTGTTGTTGGATAGTTTCAAATGTTATGTGTAATGTGTAGTTAAGCAAGAACAATTTACATATACATTCAGTTTTTCAAAGGTTCATTAATGATAAATCGAGAACATAGTGGTATTTTTCCATACTTTACGAGATAAACCTCCTAATTTTCCTTTCAATACGTGCAGTAATTACGAGAGAGAGAGAGAGAGAGAGAGAGAGAGAGAGAGAGAGAGAGAGAGAGAGAGAGAGAGAGAGAGAGAGAGCTTACTTATAGATGCTTATTTATTTATTTATTTTACTTATTTATCACTTTAGAGATTCATCAGTGACATATTCAAGACAGATTTTCCTTCTTTGTTACCATATCATATTTTTTTTCACTTTCGTTTCAATATCTGCCATATTTAACTGAGGGAGAGCATATTTTTTTTTACTTATTGATTATTTTATTCAGGATAGATTCTCCTCCTTACTTTATTACCAGATTACCTTTTCTTCACCTTCCTTTCAATACCTGCTATATTTAATTAACATACAGCTAACATACTTTCACTCATTCATCTTTCACATATTCTGGACAAATTTCCCTCCTTTATTCGGAACAAATTTCTTCCTTATTACCAGAGCAACTTTTTTTTTTTTTCGTTCCAATATCTGCAATATTTAGTAGATGGAGAGCATACTGTACCTTTTTTCCCCCAGGTGTTCATTAATAATAGAGCCAGCACAGGTAACACGCCAGCTGACACAATTCTAGGGCCGCTGAGCCAAGGGATAATTGTATTAATTGAATAGAATATACACTGTGCCGTGATTTAATTGTTACCTCTTTTTCATAATGTGTCAGAGTTCAGGGCTCGTCACAGTTCGTCATTAGCTGGCACAAAAAATTGGCTTTACTTGATTATGATGAGTGGGTACTGCTGTGTGGGTAGGTGGGTGGGTGTTGGTGGGTGGGTTGCATAGGTGTTCCTCGTTGTTTTGTTTGCAGGGGCGTGGATGTAGTTGATGCAAATGGATGTGGATGTAAGCACCTATGTGGATATAAATAGTAATAATGATAATTGTGATTTTATCTCACTTGAAGATACAAATGCAGACATCTTTATGTGAAAATCCAGACATTATTCGTAACTTTCTCTCTTATATATATTTTTTTTTTAATGGTTAATTTGGGTAATGTTTGCCCTTGCACAGTTATTATTATTATTATTATTATTATTATTATCATCAATATCATTATTATTATTATTATTATTATCATTATTATTATTTTTATTTCTACTATTATTATTATTATTACTACTATTGTTATTATTATTATTGTTATTATTATTATTATTATTATTATTATTATTAGTGGTAGTAGTAGTAGTAGTAATAGCAGTAGTAGTAGTAGATCATTAGTGTTCATCGTTCGTTCGTATTAAAGTCCTAGTACTGTGTGTGTGTGTGTGTGTGTGTGTCTGAATGTAAGAACATTAGAAAACACGGGAAGCCACATGAAGGCTACGCTTGGCAGTCCTCGAATAAGACGTGTGTTTATGATTGTGAGGCAGAATGTAGTGATGTCATTTCATTATTGGAGAAAATACTTGTACTTATTTATGTAATGCATATAATATGAAGTAAAGAAAATGTAGTAGTCAGCCGAAAAAGACATTTATGGGTGTTTTCCATTTTCTGTTTCTTTTATGCATTAGTTTTATATAATTCGCTCCTAAGTTTAGTCCGATTTGAGTGGAGTGTCATTAAGGATTGTTAACTATGGTATTAATTTCAGAGAGCGTCTGGTTAAATTTTTCTCTACTTTAATCAATCACAGTGAGTCCCGAGACCAAAGAAAGTGATAAAGTAAATTTCGGTTAATGAAAACTTAAACATGAAAAAAAAGTATATATATATATATATATATATATATATATATATATATATATATATATATATATATATATATATATATATATATATATATATATATATATATATATATGGATATCACACGAAAAAATATATATATATGGATATCGTGTGATTTCGTGAATATCAGGGAGACTCTCTGACGTCCTGAAGTCGTGCCGTGTGGTGTCGTCGGAATGCTCCCATTGGCGTCTTTTTGTTTTCAGATCGTTCTTTGAGAGACTCGCTGGTTTTCTTAGGGAGGAGAGAAGTCGTGGAGTCGTTTTGTCATCTTTGTTGTTTCTCCGTCACCCCTCCGTAGTCTTCCATTACCCCTTTAGTCGCCCCTGTCTCGCCTCCCTACGCGACTGGCTCCCCGCCCTCCGCCGCGTCTCGCTTACCGTCGCGGCAGTAAAGACACTCGGGACGCACAAAGTAAATGAAGACAACAAACTCACACCTGCTATGGGTTCTCCCAGGTGCGTGATTATCACTTTCCCGACCTGCTCTACTGCCGCCCCTTCGCCGCCGACGCTGCCTCCTCCTCCTCCTCCTCCTCCTCCTCCTCCTCCTCCTCCTCCTCCTCCTCCTCCTCCTCCACCGTAAAAATGGCCGGGCCGGCGAGAGGGCCATAATCGACATGACTTCCCTTCTGGCCAACAAGAATGAGATTTCTTGGGAGTTTAATCAAGAGGGGCGTGACTGCTGGGTGTTATATCAAGGTAATAACACGCCCACCGTCGCCCCCTCACCCCCATACTCCCTATGCCCACCACCGCCCCCAGCCATCGCCTCATAACCCTTGTCGCCCCGCCCACACGACCCCACAGCGAGTGTCAGCTGGGATTGTGTCGTTTGTAATGTGTCGTCCTTGTAATTTGGGGCGTGAGGAACCACCTGCAGGAGATCTGAGAGGGACGAGGCGCCGCGGAACTAGCTAGCGTGGCCTCCGTTAGCTTCGTAAGAGGTGTTTCGAGGCGCCCCTCTCTCGGCCCCTTGTGCCGCTTCTTGAAGATAATTTAACGCTCGTGCTTTCTCCAGGAGGAACGACTTGTCCTTAATGTCGCGGCTGGAGCGTTGTAGTAAGGTGTAATGTGTGGCGCGGGAGCGTGGAAGGCTGAGGCAGGCTGAGGTAGAAGGCGTACAGGAGATAGGTAAAGAGGAAGGAGGTTGTGGGTTGAAG
>NC_087174.1:11218327-11240827 GCF_035594125.1 Scylla paramamosain
GGGTGGTGGCGATGCTGGTGGTGATGGTGGTGATGGCTAGTGGCAGTGTCGCGGCCGTGTTAGTGGCGCTGGTGGAGGGAGCGGGAGGAGGGCTGCAGAGGGGCCACAGTTCCCCAAAAGCTCTGTACATAGTATCGCGCCAAATTAGCCGCGGGTCACACCAGCGGGCCGGCGGGTGTGGGTCGTAGTGGCGGCCTGTTATGTTCCATCGGGAGATTAGCAGTTCCATAAATATTGGCGGTGATTATGCTGCTAGTACCGCCGCCCTTTACCTCCATGCCTTCCTCTCCCTCTCTCTCTCTCTCTCTCTCTCTCTCTCTCTCTCTCTCTCTCTCTCTCTCTCTCTCTCTCTCTCTCTCTCTCTCTCTCTCTCTCTCTCTCTCTCTCTCTCTCTTGTCCATTTCACGCAACACATCGTTTCCAGCCATCTCTTCTCCTCCTCTTTTCTTCTTGTTCATGTTCCTCTTGTTCTTGTTCTTGTTGTTCTTGTTGTTCTTGTTCTTCTCCTCCCTCCCCGCTCTTCTCTCTTCGTATTTCTCTTCTCTTTCTCTCTGCGTGCTTTATCCTCCCTTTCCTTTCCCAGTCTTTCATCCACGTTCCCTTTATCCTTCGCCTTTAATATTTTTCCCCCCACCATCATCACGACAGCCATTGAAAGCGCTGCTGCTGCTGCTACTACTACTACTACTACTACTACTACTACTACTACTACTACTACTACTACTACTACTACTACTACTACTACTACTACTACAACATGGACTTTGACTACTGCAACGCTTTCGTCAGTTAGTACACATCAACTATCCTCACCATCGTCATTAGAACTTCAAAATGATCCTTACTCGCGACATCTTAATTCTCGGCATCACCACCACCACCACCACCATCACTACCCCCCCTCACCGGCGCTCTCAAGGGAGAAGACGAATCGTACTAAAAATATATCCGCGAAAAAAGGTTCCTTGCTGGCTGCTTGTGGCTGTGTCGGAGCATAATCCTTGCTAAACACTCGCGTCTGAGCTTCCATTATCGCCTCCTCTCGCAGTCTCCCCCATTACCTTGATTGCAAACCGGGACCTGCCTTACTTTATTTTCATTTAAGCGGCTTTATACTCGCCTCATGGTTTGGTAATGGGGGACAATAAAGCACCTTCTACCTCCCCACCTACCGCGCCCATGGGAGTGTCTGGCGGGGTATGGGTGTGTGTGTGTACGTGTATGTGTGTTTGGGTGCAGGGTCGTGTTGCTAGTCGTAAGTCTGAGGTGCGTGGGTGGAACGAGTCGTGTTTATACTTGGTGAGTGTCCCTCCACCTGGCGTTGGTTTGATTAAGTTGTGGTGCTTCCGCGGTGATCTCTTGGGATGTTTGTGGAAGAGTTGCTTGCTTCATTCCTCGTCCTCCTCTTCCTTTTACTTCTCCTCGGCGTGTTGTGGGTGTTGTATATCTCTCGTGCGTCGTCTTAGTGCAAGTGTTGTGTGCGTGCCATCATCCTCTCCTCGCTCCTTTGTCATTTTCATTGTAAACACTCCTCCTCCTCCTCCTCCTCCTCCCAGGTGATGCTCATTTGTTTCGTTTCTTTATCACGTGCAGCTCTTGTTGTTTGTACCGCATTCACGCCTGTCTGTCTACCTGCCTTCCTTGCTACCTACTTTGTTTTATTTCTTTCATTTCTCTTTCCTGGTTTCTTGTAATGTGATTTTTATGTTATTTGCTTGCGTGGTTAAACTAATTTTCTATCTTCCTTCCTTTTTTTTCATTGTTTTTATTTTTATTTTCTCGTCTTTTGCGTATGATGTATCATATTTTTATCTTTCCTAGTGACACGTATCTTATAATATCCTTTCCTACTTTCCCTTCTCCTTTCATCCTCCCTTTCATCTTTCTCTCCTTTCATACTGGCTTCACTTCATTCCTCCCATCTTCCTTCCTTTCCCTTTCCCTTCCTACATTCTTAGCCACCTTCGTTCTTCCCCGTCTTCACCTTCCTTTCTTTTCTATTTTCTACCCTTCCATTCTTCCTTCATGTTTTCCTACTAACCTTCTTCCTTCCATTTCTTTCATCCTTCCTTTTCCTCTATCTCCTTTCTTTCCCTCCTTTCCTCTTTCCTACCATACCTTGCCTCCGTACCTTGTAAACAGCATCCCTTTAATGCGTTACCCACAATCCCCTCTGCCGCAGCTCACAGCTATTCGCGGGGCAGGGGTGGATAAACACTTGTCGCTTCCCTCCACTTGTGTACCGGAATGTGATGCAAACAGGATCCTTTTTTCAGGCGGTGTGTTGCTTACAAACACCTCAAGCAGCCTCGGTCCCTACGTTGCGTCCTCATCTACAGAACAAACAGGCGGCGTCTCTTTACTCTTCTTGATATGCTGTTCAAACATTCTCGTGCCTTTTTCATTGCGAGGCCAAACAGTCCACTTCCTTTTATTGTATTGCTTCAAACTCAAACTCCTGTCTCTCTCTCTCTCTCTCTCTCTCTCTCTCTCTCTCTCTCTCTCTCTCTCTCTCTCTCTCTCTCTCTCTCTCTCTCTCTGGGGTCCGCGTCGCGAGTAAACAGGTCAAAGTGCTCTTCGTTTGTTTCATTATTCGCCTGCGCGCTCGTAAGCAATTCCTACCTTCGTCAGGAGGGTGCTGGCCGGGTGTAAGGTGTCGTGTACAGACTAATTGAGACCATTAAAGGCCCGCGGGGAGGAGGTGTGGTGTCCTTTAGTGTCCTCTCCCCTCCTCCTCCTCCTCCTACTCCTCTTCCTCCTCCTCCTCCTCCTCCTCCTCCTCCTCCCTTTGGCTGTCCACGGCAGGCCTGTCACTGGTAGACAAACGTAAACATCCTCGGGGTTTTCTTTGGTAACACTGCTTGTTTGTGCGGCGGCGAAGGGCAGCCTCCTCCTCCTCCTCCTCCTCCCCGACTTGTTACTTCTAAACTCGCTTCTTTTTTTCTTCGCAGTCTCTCCGTCTTTGTCTCCATCTCTCTCTCTCTCTCTCTCTCTCTCTCTCTCTCTCTCTCTCTCTCTCTCTCTCTCTCTCTCTCTCTCTCTCTCTCTCTCTCTCTCTCTCCTCAAGGGGGTTCATTTCCTTGCTCACTTTCTTTCTCCAGACTTTAATTTTTCTCCGGTGCTAAGCAAGTCTCTTTGATTTTCCTCCTGGTTTACTCTTTCTAATTTCTCCTCATTTTTTCCTTGAAGCAGTTACGGTACCTAGTTCTCATTTCCTCCTTCCCCTTATGTCCTTTTCTTTCCTCTCCTCCTCCTCCTCTTCTTCTTTCCGGTGTGGCTCGTATTTGTTTAGGCGCTGATTGCAGGGCGTGATGCTGCCGTGTCTAGGGCGTCACCACTCCTCACGTCACTTCATCACTTCCACTCACCATCACCCCTCGTCTACACCATTCGCCTACGCGTCATCATCACTGAAATGGTCGCATGGTCACTGTCACCACCGCCACTTGTCACGAATCGTAATCACCATCAGTGTTATTATTGTCACTGTCATTTACGTATTACCGCCATCATCTTCAGCACCACTCATCACTATATTTATCATCACCATCAGTACTATTGTTACCTCTCATCGCCATCCAACATCATCACTCATTTATTGCCTGTATCATTTCCACCAGTCATCACTATCCTCATCATCACCGCAAGAACCATCATTACCATTTCCATAAAGACAAATGTACCAGCATCATATTCACATTTTTTTTTTCACTGGGCAACAAGAACAGTTAAAATGAACATACATGGAGTGTAGCGTTAAGCCTGCTGTAAATATGTTCAAATAGAAAAATAACAATAACTACAATAATAACAACAGCAGCAGCATCCACTACCCATCACCATCACCATCATAATCACCATACTATACTGCTAATTCATTTATCTTGCTTTAATGAGAGAGAGAGAGAGAGAGAGAGAGAGAGAGAGAGAGAGAGAGAGAGAGAGAGAGAGAGAGAGACCTGCAGCTGTTATGATTCAAGACAAAGGAAGGAAAGAGGAGGAAAGGTATTATTGATGGAGGAGGAGGAGGAGGTGGTGGAGGAGGAGGTCTGTGTAGGACTAAAGAGGAAGAGGCTGATGATGATGATGGTGATGATGGTGATCTGTCTAGGTCTAAGTGAGGGTTTCAAGGACAGCGTGGAAGCCTAATAGGGAGTAATGGAAGGAGGAGAGGCGTGAAATAAGATGAGTCAAGGAAGTTATTGGACAAACAACGGGGGAAATTAGACAGCGGCAATGATTCACGAAGACTATATTTGGAGCTGTTACGAACATCACCTGTCTTCTTTTTTTTGTTTATTTTTTCCTTCCCTCCCCCTCGAATTTAAGGGAATGTTTCGCTGTGATGGTTTACGTGGGATTTTCAGATCCATGGAGATAAGCTGCCTTGGTGTTGAAACAAATTGAAGAGAATCCGACGGCAAAGTAAGAGGATTGGCCGGTGTTGAGGCAAGGGAGGAGCACGGCCGACAGGGGGATTGGAAGCCATGGGTATCTATTTATTTATTCCAACAGGAGGATCCGATTGCCGCAAATGGGCTGTGCTATCAGTGCCTCAGCGAAATAAGTGGATTCAAACCCCTTCTTTTTTTCATTTTTTGACGAGATTCGCTGACTGTATAAGGGAGTGTGCTGTTAATGGTCGCTGTTATGGGTGAAACAAATTGGTAACCGGGAACAGGGAGCCCCGGGACCATTTATTTTGATTATCACGCACATTTGCCGCCGGGAATGGATGGGTGGAGAGGCGGTGCAGTGTCTCTCTCTCTCGTGGCGTGCCGTGGGTGGAAGCCTGTGGGAAGCTGAGATTTCCACCCCATGCTCCCTCGCCGTCCCTAGTCAGTTACATTGAGATATTGTCCCTGTGGATAAAGTGGCTGGAGGTGGACATGAGTGGAAGAGATTTAGATGTTTAGATATGGGTTTCGTCTATTTCTTACATTAGCATTAGGTTAAGTTAGGTTTAGATATCTCTGGGCCGTGTTTGTGTTTTTTCTTCTGTTCCTTACATTATCATCATCTAGTATAAGTTTTTCTTTTGTGTTTTCCAGGTTAATTTCACGATTTTAGTGGCAGGTTAACAAAGATTCTGCATCATTAGAACTAAGAACGTTTTGTGAGTGTTAGTTACTTAGGTCTTCAAGGGGACTCTCATGATTGTTTTAGTAGGTTAACAAGAATTCTGCTTCGTCAGTAGTAAAGACTATATAAGTGCAAGTTAGGCAAAGTTTTCAAGTGTGCATTTATGATTGCAGTGATAGATTAACAGGAATTCCATACCCTCAGAATTAAAAGTTAGGTTTTCGAAGGTGTTTTCATGGTTGCAGTGATTTATTAACAAGAATTCTTTATCTTCAACAACAACAACAACAACAAAAAACATTAATTACAGCGCAATTAATCATCTCAGTAGCCTTTGGAAGTAACCTTGAGAGAACAACAGCTTATCTTGATTCTTTTTTGAGTCAGGAAAGCGCTTAGTATCGAAACACCCCATAGGTCTTGAAGTTAAAACGTTACTTAGGCGCCGCAGGATCTCCAGGAGTTAAGGAAGCACTCAGGTGTCTCCAAGTCCTTCCCTTGTGGCCTTGAAGGATCTCCACGTCACCTCCTCCTTTGCCTCTTCCTGCCTGTCATGGTGGGATTAATCTTCGCCTTTTTGTTCGCTGAGTTTCCTGCAGGACAAATATTTTTTCTATCCCCGCACCGTCTTACATTTTTTTCCACCCGGATTTTAATTAACCACACCTGTCTTGAAGTTTACGGTGTCTAGGTGGAATTTTTTTATCGATATCAGCAACGTGTGGGGCGCGGGGCAAGTGGCGCGGAAGAGGAGTTGTTGAAATGAAGTTAGTTTGGTATAAGTATAGATTTGAAGCGTAATATTCAAGTCTGGAAAGGTGGCACTTCACGGGACAGGTGTTGATGGGGGCAGTAATTAATTTATGGCGGCCAGGTGATAGGAATAGCATGTGATGGGTGGGGAGTGATGGTAGAGTTGATAGTGGTGGTGGTAGTGGTGGTTTTCATGGTGGTGTTTGGATAGAGGCCGTGGAGAGCATATGGAGAAATCCCCTTTTTTCGCACCATCACACTGAGAGCATATCTTTAATCCTCTCCACAGGCTCACTAGCGCACCACCTCACGCTCTCCTCCTCCTCCTCCTCCTCCTCCTCCTCCTCCTCCTCCTCCTCCTCCTCCTCCTCCAGCTGCTTCCCTCCCAGCGCCGCCTCCTCACAGCCTCGCCGCGCGCCTGTAGAAGGAAGTCTAGGCAATCTTGAACACGGTATCACTTTACTAACAAACAAGAACGGCGCATCTGTGAGTCAGTACCGCGAGAGTAGCAGAAAAAAAGAGGGTTGAAAAAAAGAAAATGGAGAGTGAGTGAAGTGGTACAATCAGCGGAGTGCCCCAGGGTAGCGATCTTACGGGTGGAGCCTTCTTGGTTTTAGCATCGAGAGTAGCGGCGGTGAGGGAAGAAGGGCGCTGGGAAATGACACGTGGAGGGGAGTCTTGCATCCTTATATGACGGCGACGTAAGGGTTGATGTTCAGACTCTTAAAGGAGACAGAGACTGGGTGGAGGAGAAGGAGGACGACTAGGAGGAGGAGGAGGAGGAGGAGGAGGCGGCGGAGTGGGGCAACATAGGTAACAGGCGAGGTAGGAAGGGTAGAGAGTGAGAGAGGAGAGAGGGAGAGACGAGGAGAGAGGAGGAGGAGGAGGGGGGTACTACCGTGGCCTGGTTATCTGAGGTCGACCTACAGAGCGGCGGGACTTGCTCTGCTGGAAACCAAGTGAAACAGTCCCCGGCGACCCGAGTACTTTAGCTTACGTTTCAGTGTTCGTATTTACCTCCTGTGTGTAACTTGTAATGAGTCCTGCCAGCGTGAGGGAGGCGGGAGGCGTGTGTCAGGGAATGGGTGAAGCAGGAAGGGCATCGGGTTCGTGGACTGGAGTAGGGGAGCGGGGATAGTGTGTAGTGTGTTGGGAGTAAGTGGAAGGGAGAGGAGTAGGAGGAGGGAGGGTTAAAGGAGTGAGTGGTGAGGTGTTTGGTGGAATATTCTGTGGTTCATCTGTGTTTTGGGGAGATTCCTGGCCTTCCTTTCCACCTCCTCACTCGTTCTGGCGACTACGGGTGTGTGTGTGTGTGTGTGTGTGTGTGTGTGTGTGTGTGTGTGTGTGTGTGTGTGTGTGTGTGTGTGTGTGTGTGTGTGCTGTGCTGTGCTGTGCTGTGCTGTGCTGTGTTGTGTTGTGTTGTGTTGTGTTGTGTTGTGTTGTGTTGTGTTGTGTTGTGTTGTGTTGTGTTGTGTTGTGTTGTGTTGTGTTGTGTGTGTGTGTGTGTGTGTGTGTGTGTGTGTGTGTGTGTGTGTGTGTGTGTGTGTGTGTGTGTGTGTGTGTGTGTGTGTGTGTAGCCAGTCGTCTGCCTTCCTCTTTCCTTTCCCTTCCTTTTCTCTGATATTTTTACACCCAAACCTCACCTATTCCTCTCACCATCACAATCACCATCCCCACCACCATCACCACTGCCACCTTTAGATAATTGATTCCTGAGTGAGGGACATGATTAAACTCTACTGAGGGAGGAGGAGGAGGAGGAGGAGGAGGAGGAAGAGGAGGAGGACGTGGTGGTGGTAAAGAATGACGATAAAACTTATACATTTTACATTATTTATTACTTTTTTTTTTTTTTTATATATATATATATATATCCTTCCCTTGGTCAAATCCTGAAGGCAAATATTTCCCCCGGCGTGATGTCCCTCTACCCTCCCAGGAGACGCGCCCCTGGTCATTAGATTACCTGTTTTACCTGCGTTTTTTATGTCCTACCTGTACCTCATCTGTGTCAAATATTTTCTGTCGTTATAATTCTCTGTCTTATTATCCGCTGTATTATCACTCTCATGTTATTTTCTATATCATTAATCTCTCTCTCTCTCTCTCTCTCTCTCTCTCTCTCTCTCTCTCTCTCTCTCTCTCTCTCTCTCTCTCTCTCTCTCTCTCTCTCTCTCTCTCTCTCTCTCTCTCTCTCTCTCTCTCTCTCTCTCTCTCTCTCTCTCTCTCTCTCTCTCTCTCTCTCTCTCTCTCTCTCTCTCTCTCTCTCTCTCTCTCTCTCTCTCTCTCTCTCTCTCATAGGTTATGTAAGTGCCCAGTGAAAGAAAGGAATAAAAACAGAGAGAGAGAGAGAGAGAGAGAGAGAGAGAGAGAGAGAGAGAGAGAGAGAGAGAGAGAGAGAGAGAGAGAATGATAACTCATAACATATGAGTGAAAGAATAAGAGAATGTAATAATGATAAGAGGAAGAAGTGGAGGATGTCAGTGGTGGAGGTCAATTGGAAGAAAGACATGGAAGGAGGAGGAGGAGGAGGAGGAGGAGGAGGAGGGTGGGGGTGAGTAAGAAGGCCTTTGCTATGAAGAAAATAAAAATGAAAGGAGAAAGAGAAGCAATGGAAAGAGGATGAGGAGGAGGAAGAAGAGGAGAAGGAGGAAGAAGAAGAAGAGGAGGAGGAGGAGTTTAAAGGAACTAGGCACAAACGCGTGTAAACCAGAAGGCACAAGACAAAAATAGCTGCAGGAAACCTCACTACCCCTCAGTCGTGTCTTATGGGAAAGTGGCGGCGGCGAGGGAGGCGGCGAAGGAGGCGGCGGCGGAGGCAACACACAGGGGGAAGGAGGTGGTGTAGGCGCAAAGTTCTCCCGGCGGCGGTCAACTGTTGCTGGAGGGCTGCGGTGCGCCGGGCTGTTTTATGCGGAGTTCAGCTTGAGGGCGGGTGGTTTGCGCGGCCCGCCTGAAAGGAAAATGAAGAGGAGGGTGTGTTTGCTATACTTGAAGCTCTTTGGCCACGGCAGCAAAGGAGAGGGTGGGAAGAGAATGAGGACGGGTGGAGGGCCGGGTGGAAATCTTTAGGGTAGAGAGGCTAGAGAGCGAGAGGTTAGTTTGGGAACAGTGCCTCCGTGCTTTCTGGTGCCTGGGCGGAGCTGTGGCGGGCAGGGAGGGTCAGGGCGGTAGCGATAGATGGATACCCACAATTACTTAAGTGGTGTGAGGGCCACAAGCCTCTTCTGTGATCGCCGGCCGTGCGACCCTCGTGGCTGGCCATCAAAGGCGCCGCTCAAGGTGGAGAGAGGAGCAGCACCAGGAGGAGGAGGAGAGCCGTTCAGCATCTTAAGGTGTCTAATGTGGCCACGGCTGTACCCTTGCGCCCCAGGACACAGCCACGCCTTCTCCCACGCCCTGCCTCTTGCGCCGCCCCACAACACTTGCCTCGCTATAAAAGCAAGTCAACACCTCTATTTCACGTCGCGTCTCCCTCCCTCCCGCCTCACCCCGGGGACGCCTTTAATATTTCCCCACATGGCCGGCTCACTACCAACCTAACCCGGTTTATGTGACATTCAGGGCTAATATTTTCCTCAGCGACGCCGCGGAATCATCTTACTCAGTTTCTTTTCTCGTGTGGCGCTCCCATCTTGCTTCCTCCTTCGGTGTGTGTGTGTTTGTGTGTCTCTCTCTCTCTCCCCGTCTCTCACCACATTCTAACCCTTTCTCTCCCAACATCCACGCTCTTTTTTCCAATTCCACACCACAGTTCTACAGGCTGTTCCTCTCCCTACCCGTCTCCCAGTGTTTCCTCTTCCTCCTCTCCCTCCTCCCTCTCCCTCCTTTATTCCCCTCTCATCTCCTGGCGTTGTAGTGACAGTTCTACTCGTAATTGCGTCAACTGAACCCCGTGAACACCCTCGCCTGCCAGGGAAAGAACAGATGGAAGTTTTGCGGCGGCTGTTGGGACGGGACGGGGCTGGGAGCGACTGGTTGGCGAGGGTGACGGTGGGAGGGGCTGGGGGGAGTGTGGGGTGGCGGTGTATGGTATATGCGGGGGGAGTTTATGGAGGGTTTGTGCGTGGGAGTTTGTAATGGTGGGATAACTTGTATGTTTTAGTGTTCTTGTGTGTGTGTGTGTGTGTGTGTGTGTGTGTGTGTGGGAGAGGGAGTTACAATATGTCTCCCAGGAGTAATTTCTCTCCAAAACACCCAATCACATTATTAGTCTCAGTATAGTGATCCGATGCGATCCCCCCACGGGCAGCCACGATCCTCCCTGATGGAGCCTGACGCACTATGTGAGTGAGAGAGAGAGAGAGAGAGAGAGAGAGAGAGAGAGAGAGAGAGAGAGAGAGAGAGAGAGAGAGAGAGAGAGAGAGAGAGAGAGAGACGTCAACTCTCCCTCTGACGTGATTTCCGAAGCTTCAAACATGACTAGACTTGAGAGTTCTAGTAATGTATTCCGTGAGAGAGAGAGAGAGAGAGAGAGAGAGAGAGAGAGAGAGAGAGAGAGAGAGAGAGAGAGAGAGAGAGAGAGAGAGAGAGAGAGAGAGAGAGAGCCATGGCATGCATACATACAAAGCCCCTCTTCAACATTCACACATGCAGAGCTAAGCAGAGCAGTGAACGCAGGCACCATTCCTTTTTTCATCTTAACACAGACTAATTGACTTTTTCCCCTTGAGCTGCGGAGGAGCAGACCGGGAGAGAGAGAGAGAGAGAGAGAGAGAGAGAGAGAGAGAGAGAGAGAGAGAGAGAGAGAGAGAGAGAGAGAGAGGGGGGGGGGGCGGATACAGACAGGAGCTCTTCATGGTCAATTTAGGGCATCAAGGATTTTACTTAAGTTTAGGGAAATTGTAAGGTGCATGTTTGTTTGTTTTTTTGTAAGAGGAGGAGGAGGAGGAATAGTAATAGTAGTAGTAGTAGTAGTAGTAGTTTAAATCTATTCATGTCTCTTATGTATAGTCTGATTTTTCTGCAGACTTTGTAAGGTGACGAAGAAAAAAATATGAAAAAATAAGGGAAGCTGTGAAAATAGTAAATAATTTTTAGATGAAATGAAGTTTATAAATAGTGAATGAGAGAGAGAGAGAGAGAGAGAGAGAGAGAGAGAGAGAGAGAGAGAGAGAGAGAGAGAGAGAGAGAGAATAAAAAAAATACATAAAAGTTTGTTACCTAGATTGACGCTCTGCTAAAAACACGCATGAAACTGAACATGTAAAAGTTAGTATTTTCATTTTATTTTCTATTATATATACATTCTTTTTTTTTTTCGAACAAGCGAACACTGGAATATATTAAATTACCTCTCACTCTCCCTCTCCCTCTCTCCAAACCGAGGACTCATTTCACCTTTAACTCTTT
This sequence comes from Scylla paramamosain, assembly GCF_035594125.1. NCBI lineage: Eukaryota > Metazoa > Arthropoda > Malacostraca > Decapoda > Portunidae > Scylla > Scylla paramamosain. The sequence goes on from NC_087174.1 coordinate 11,229,515, forward strand.
TTTCACGTTTCCTTTATTCTTTTCCACTCATTTCTTTTCCTCACTGTCTCCTTCTCCTTTTGTTCCTTCGAGTGTAAATACTTTTCACACTCATTAGATTTTAGTTCCTCATTTTGGTCATCTTAACCTTTCATCTTAATTTTTAACTTTCCTATTTTCATTGCGTTCATTTTCTTATCCTTACCATTTTCACTGTCTCATCTTCTAATTCAATTTCTCATTCCAATCACAATCACTTCACATCCTCGTTGTCTCCGTTTTCTCATCTTCATCTTTCATCATATTCTTTATTCTCATCATCATATCCGTAACCCTTATTTCCACCCATTCTGTGCCTCACCTTTCCTCCCCACCAACCTCAGCTCCGCCTCTTCCTTCCCTTCCATCCCATAGTCTCCTTTTCCATATCCCAGTCATCCCTATTCATACCCTCACCCCATCACCCCTTTTCCCCGTCACCCCATCGTCCCGTCCAGGGGAACTGAAGCCGGTTAGAATATTCGGTGGCCTCGGGTGTATTGAATTACGCAAGATATCCGGCCGTTCATAATAGGACGAGGAGAAGCCAGGCCTATATATCTAATTCACGAGCCGAGTAAGTGATTTGGAGACTAGAGAGAGAAAATTTAATGTATTTTTGAGTTTCCGTGCTGTAATTGTTTGTGTCGTTTTGTTTCCCTGTGTTAAAAGTGCATTGAGGATCTGAACGTATCAAGAAAGAAAATCCAGTTTTGTGATTCTTCTTGTCATGTTTGTTCATGTTTTTTTTTTTTCTCTCTCTCCTCTGACGTCTAATAGTGCATTAAAATCTGTCTGTCCGCCTATCTGGATTTGTGCGCCGCTTTTGTGCTTTCCGTCTTCTGTCGAGGAATTTAGGTGAAGAGTCGCCGCGTCTTGTACACCTGGCCGGCTCACCTGTCTGGGCCCAGGTGGTGGTCGGCGGGCCGTCACCTGAGCCGCGTGTGGTCAGTCTGGCGGGCCCTCTTCTCCCTCCGTCTCCTCCTCGTCTCTTTTTGCCTCAGTCTTAGCCGCTAGAAAGGTTTAGGCTGTCCGGCGCGGAGCTAATACCCAGTAAATCACTTCAGCTGATATTTTTGTCTTCTCATCCTCATTCCCTCCCTTCTTTCTCTTCCCCGGGACTTCTACAATTACTTAGGGCATTACTGTGATGATGGGAAGAAATACGACTGCTGCTGTTACTAATGATAATGGTAATGTAAAGGGTTGGTGCTCAGTTAACCCCCTTTAAATCTTGGCCGCTGCATAATTCTTAAATGCCTGAGTGATTTTTTAATAGAGTGGGCTTGATAGACCCGCTGAAGTCCATTTGATTTAATCACGAAACATACATGCATTAAGTCTTATCCGCTTCGCTTCCTTCCACCTCCATCACGGCTCCTTCACCTTTCTCTTCACTTCTTCCTCTCTCTCATCCACCCTCTTCCTCCTTTCCTTCCCTCTCTCATCCACTCCAGCCCTCTTCCTTCACTCCACCATTCCTCTCTCTCTCTCTCTCTCTCTCTCTCTCTCTCTCTCTCTCTCTCTCTCTCTCTCTCTCTCTCTCTCTCTCTCTCTCTCTCTCTCTCTCTCTCTCTCTCTCTCTCTCTCTCACTCTTACAGTGTTCCCTCTCACCCTTCTCTCACCCCTTCCTTACTTCTCTTACCCCAATAGGATTACACGCTCCGGCTGGTGTGTGGCGGGGAGGGGCACGGAGGGGGAAGGCAGGGGGCTTTGAGAGGGGGAGGGGAGGGAGGAGGTGGCAGGGTAGGGACCACGTAACCCCTCGGGATTAACTTTGCTATAAGTAGATTACCAGTGAATGATTGAAGGAAGACGGCCAACCTGGTGAAGTGGTTAGGGTTTGTGGGGGAGGTGAGGGGGAGAAGAGGTGTTCAAGCAGGTATAGGGGGAGTGAGGGGAGTGAAGTGCAGACAGGTAAAGCTGGTGGTGGAGTAGGTAGGTAAGCAGGTGACCAGGTATAGGGAGGCAGGTAGATTTGATGAAGCGGGAGGAAGGAAAGGAAGGAGAAGAAAGACAGGTGGTAATAATGTGCCTTTTTATTATTTCCTTATACTCTCTCTCTCTCTCTCTCTCTCTCTCTCTCTCTCTCTCTCTCTCTCTCTCTCTCTCTCTCTCTCTCTCTCTCTCACCCAGACGTGCCTTCAAACCGCTGGAGATGTAATTTTCGATTGTATCTCGGTCTCCTCTCTTTTTAAGTCCACAACACCTGGTATTTTTCATCCTCTTTTGTCCCCCACACTTTCCACAACCTTTTAGACGCAGACGCAAAAAGTAGTTAAAGTATGAAGCCGCGAGATCTTGAGGGAGACAGCAGGAGGTGGAGGGACTTGCTTGCCTCCCTGTCAACTCTGCGCGCGAGGTTGGACAGGCTTGCTGGCTGGCTGGCTGGCTGGTGGTGGTGGTGGTGGTGGTGGTGGTGGTGGTGGTGCACGTTAGCGAGTGTGCAGCGTGAAGGGGATTAATTTTTGTGTTGTCACCGCCAGATGGAGACTCATTATGTGTGTTTATGTCCCCGCGTCCCTTCCGGTATGGTCTGTACCACCACTGCCATCACCACCGTTACTACTAACGCCGCCACCACCACCACCACCATCGCCATCACCACCACTATTACTATCACTGCTATCACCAACGCCACCCCTATTACCATCAACACCATCACTAACCCTACTACTACTACTACTACTAACACCCCATCACTACCACCAGTATCACCACATCCAATACTATGCAGACCATCACTACTATCCCATCACCACCATTCCCACTGCCACTGCCGCCAACTTCACTCATTCACTTCCAACCATCCCCTTTCTTTTACCCTTCTATTCTCTTCACCCTTCCTCTCCTTACGGACTGACTGACGCTCATGCTGTGAAAGAAGGAAGATTGTTCTCCCTATCTGAAAAAAAGAGAAAACACACACACACACACACACACACACACACACACACACACACACACACACACACACACACACACACACACACACCAGAATCGCTTTATTTTTCCTCCCTTTTCAAGTTTTCTTTGGGAATTTCACGTCGCGGTTGGTTCTGGAGGTTCCATGTTGGCCGCGATTTTAATATTTCGTCCATGACCGAAGCCGCGCCGCGTTGGAGGGGAATTATTAGAAACATCGGATTTCCAGTCTCAGAAATATTGGTAAAAATTTGCTTAGAGATTGCGTTTATCTCATATTTATGTCTTACGTGCCTGACCTGAGCCGCTGCTGTGCCGGGAGACGGAAGAGGAGGCGGAGAGAGGGAGGGTGGGTAAGGCAACACACACACACGGACACACACGCACACGCACACGCAATACGGGCGGCTGGCTACAATGGTGTCACTGTTGGCTGATCAAGCTACCGAATGCCACGGCTAAATTGTTTCCCCAGTGTATGGGTGTTTAGTGACGGGGGAGAGCCGCGTGATGGGAGGGCAAGGAGAGGGGACGGGTATAGGGGCGTGGGACTGCGCAAGGGAGGGGAATGACGAGTGGTGGTAGTATTAGGAAGGGAGAAGGGAGGGAGGATAGGTGAGAATCGGAGGGTTGTGAAGGGTAGAAGGGAGAAAGGGAGGGGGGGATGCGACTGGGAAGGTGGTAGTAGTAGTAGTAGTAGTAGTAGTAGTAGTAGTAGTAGCAGTAGTTGTAGTAGTAGTGCCATAGCGAGAGAGGGATGACTGGAAGGGGTAGTAGTATTATTAGTAGTTGTTGTAGTAGCAGCAGCAGTAGTGGGAGGAAGGGAAAGCAGGGAGGTAGAGAGAGGACAGAGGGGAGGCGAGGGTGAGCGGGTCAGGCTAGTCTAGGGTAGGGAAGGGAGAGGAAGGGAAGGGAAGGGAGAGGAAGGGAGTCTAGGGTAGGGTAAGGAGGGGAGGGGCAGGGAAGGGCTAGGTAGGGTGGGCCACATACAGACATGCTCGATTAAGTTATTTCCTAGTGTCCATGACGAATAAATGGAGTGGCTGGAGTTACTGAGTGCGAATTTATTTTAGATTGTTTTTGGCGCAAATTTAATAATATTCGCACACGTGGCTGAGTGTTCCCGCGGGTGAGTGATGCGCACAGTGTTCCATTAAATTTGATATTGAGCCACGCGGGGCCTGGCGGGCTGCGGCTGGTGCATATAAAGGTGTTTTTTTGCATTAATCGCGAGAGTGGGCAACCGCGGCCACTCATTCACGACCCCAGACCAATTGGACGTTTTTATTTCGAGTGTTCATCGATCTTGTTGTCGAGTCTGTGGGAGAGTAGCGTGTGTGTGTGTGTGTGTGTGTGTGTGTGTGTGTGTGTGTGTGTGTGTGTGTGTGTGTGTGTGTGTGTGTGAAAGAGATAGAACCACAAGACCGTCTATTTGCTAGCCACGTGGTTCTTTAGCTACGAAAATGGATAGTTTTGCAGAGAGAGAGAGAGAGAGAGAGAGAGAGAGAGAGAGAGAGAGAGAGAGAGAGAGAGAGAGAGAGAGACTCAAGCAAAATACACCTAGGGTTAAAAATAAGGTAAAAGGGGTAAGAGATCTAGGTGAAAATGCGAACTGCAAGGAAAAGGTAGGGCAGGCAGGTAAGGGGGGCAAGGTAAATATTGCTAAGTGTGTCGCGGCGTCTGAGGAAGTAGGTAGGTAGGTAAGTGGCGGTGGTGGTGGTGGTATTTTGAAGGTGCATGCATGAGAGAGGGAGAGGAAGAAGTGAAGGTAAGGAGTGGGAAAGAGGACAGGGAGACAGGGAGAATGGAAGTTAAGGAGAGGGAAAGGAGGAAAAGAGACGGTGAGACAGGGAGAAGGGGAGGAAAAGAGACGGGGAAACAGGGAGAAGGGGTGGGAAATAGACGGAGAAACAGGGAGAAGAGAAAGTAAGGAGGAGAAAAGAGATGGAAAGAGACGGAGAGGAAGTGAAGATAAGGAGGTAGAGGAAAGAAGGAGAGGAAGTCAGGGAGAAGGAAGGGTAAGGTGGGGAGAAAGGAAGGGAAAGAGACAGAAGGACGGGGGAAAGGGAGAAAAAGAAACGGAAAGACGGAAAAATTAAGATGAGGGGGAAAGACAGGGAAAGAGGCGGAGAGAGAGAGAGAGAGACAGGGAGAAGAGAAGGAGAGGGAAAAGGGAGGGAAAGAGACGGAGTGATAGAGAAGGGAAGGTAAGAAGGGGGTGGAATGGGTCAAGTGGGCGGGGTTAGTGGGGAGGGGCGCCGCGGGTTGTCTAATCACGAGTGGGGAGGACGGGAAAGGGGAAGTGAGGGAGGGAGGAAGGGTGGGGGTGTGGAGGGATTTAAGTGGTTACGGATGTCAAATCTCCGCCATTTTGTGAACCAGGAGACACGTGGAGCCGCTTTGTTGATGTCGGAAAGAGAAGAGAACTCCTCCTCTTCCTCTTCCTCCTCCTCCTCTTTCTCTTTCCTCCGCCTCCTCGTTATCCTCCACCAGATTCACCTTTCTTTTTCCTTTCATCTTTTGTTGTTGTTGTTGTTGTTGTTGTTGTTGTTGTTGTTGTTGTTGTTGTTGTTATTCTCCTCCTCCTCCTCCTCCTCCTCCTCCTTCACTTCACCCTCCGCCTCCTCCAGGTCTTAAGGCGAGGCGGGGATTCTCGTCAGTCAAGGAGAGTTTAGCAGAGGTGAGGAGAAGGATCAAATTCTGCCTATCTATTCAGCACGGGTCGGTAATGTCCAGAAATGCTGCCGCCAACGTTTTCATCAGAGGCAGGAACGTTTGAGCGCCGTCCTGTATAGATAATCGTAAGTCACTGAGACACACAAGCTTTAGAAGAATGAGAGCGTCTATAAGTAACATGAAAATTGTCCCTTGTGAGAATCTTAAAGGCGACACGTGAAGCTTCGGAGATAAGTAAGTGATGAAATTAAGAGGTTGGATTACTGGGGAGAAAAAAAAAATAGTATTGATGTATAAAATATACAACAGTATATAGAAAAAGAAAAAAAATCCCTTGAAAATCGGCTCTTGGACGCAACACGTGAAGCTTTGGAGAGAAATAAGTGATAAAATTAAGAGGTTGGATTACTGGAGAGAAAAAAAATATATTGATAAAATACAGTATGAATAAAAAAAAAAAAACTTTAAAAATCGGTTCATAGACGCAACATGTGAATCTCTGGATATAAATAAATGATAAAAATAAGTTGGATTACTGAAAAAAATAGATAAACACACATAAGCTTTCAGAAGGTAACCCGACACAAAGAGAAGAGTAAAAATAGGAACATTTATATAAAAGAAGCGTTCGAAAGGCCTTAGAAAATGTAGGAAAGAAGCAAGAGCCTCGGTAAGCCGCTCAAGGGACGCTTCAAAGAGCCTCGGCTGACCACGAGCGCCTAGAAATATCCTACAATCTGCCGCTTTGACGCCCATTTCTCAGGCGGCGTGGGACGGACCGTGAGGGCGTGATATTGCTTCCGGCAGGCGTGGTGGGCGGCTGCATCTCCCCCCGTAGGCATTGTGGGAGGGTTGCTAGGGTTTGGGCTCGACTAGGGGGGGAGGGGGAGGGAAGGGAAATAGGACAGGGAAGGCCACGTGTCACCGCCATGGGAACTTTTCTGGTCCACGTGTTTTCCCTTCACCTCCTCCCCCCTGTTGTGTTTGTGTCCCTGTCTGGCATATGCTCCCCTTCTCCCCTTTTCCCCTTCTCTAGTCGTAGGCCCTGCCCATCCTCCCCTCTCCCTCCCGTGTTGTGTTTTCTTTGCTCTCCATACTCTTTTCCTCTCCACGCCTTACCCTTCCTTCCCTATTGACGATTTTTGCTCCATATTTTCGTTTTTCCTCTTCACATGAAAACCCGTCCTTCGTTTATGCTTCCCTCTCATCCCTCCTCCCTCTTCTTTCTCCCCCATCCTCTCTTTCCTTTCCTCCTTTTGTGCTCTCTCGTTCCATTACCATCCTGCCCGCCTCCTTCACCGTTTTTTCCCCTCCTCCCATAGTCCCGTCCCTTCCATCGTGGCCGCCTTGTTTGTTTATTTTTTCCCCGCGTTATGATCATCAGCAGCAGCAGCAGCAGCACAGCCGGCCCTCCATCCCTGGCGACCCCTCCCCCGCCCCACGCCCCGCCTTTAATTTCTGTCATTGTCTGAGCGACTCTAGCGGGACAGATGCGGCGGCAAATGGGAACTCGTTTGGTCTTCCACCCTCCCTCCCTCTCTCTCTCTCTCCTCTCCCTCTCTCTCGCCTCAAGTTAATGCTGCGGTTATCAGCAATTGCCGGAGCTAAAACCTGTCTTTCATTGGCTTATTAATTTCCAGGATAATTGCGTATCATTAGGGCCGGGCCGGGATGAGCCTGATGATGGCGCTGGGCTGTCACTGGGCGTGTCTGCGCGGCCCGGCAGTGCTTCAGGGGGAAACAGATTGTGCCTTGGCCTTACTTGGCGCACTGCTCACTGCGACTGTCGACTCGTGTGTGCTCTGCTTAAGGCGCGCCCGTGTCTCGATTCCCGGGGGCGGAGAGGAGGCGCCCAGGTGATCCCCGCCTCTGTCCGGCCAGGCGGGGCTGCTCCGTGCCAAGATAAAGGGCTGTCCATCACCCAGCGCCGCCGCCGCCGCCACCACCGCTGCTGCTGTCTTCCCGCCGCAGATGGTCGTCGATACAAGCGAGGGAGGCATGCGGCGCCCTGGGTGTGGGTAATGGAGCGGGGGTAGTGTGGGGGGGGGCGGCAGTACAGGTAAGGACTCTACCCCGGTGCGGGCGTGCAGGCGTGCAGGCCCCCCGCCGGGAGCCCCGTGGCCCCAGTCGCTCTTCCTTCAGTGCTATCAGAGGGCCTCGTCATAGCCACGCTGAGCACCACTGACCAGCGGGGCCCACAGGAGGCTGCTTGCTGCTGGACACACACACACACACACACACACACACACACACACACACACACACACACACACACACACACACACACACAACTGGACATGGGAAGAGGATACCAGACGCATGAGAAGAAGCAGGAGGTGGTGGTGGTGGTGGTGGTGGTGGTGGTGGTGGTGGTGGTGGTGGGAGAGAACAGAGGAATAAAAGTCGCAGTCTTTGAGAGGTGGAGAGGAGGTGGGCGGGACGTGCCTGGAATCCCCTCAGTGGCGTCCCGGGCAAGGTGTGCGTGTTATTGCTGCTCACCAGTCACGTGTTGCCGCCCCGGACGCCATCACTGACGCCTGCGTTATTTCGCGGCGGACAGCACGACAGGCCTTTAGCAGAGTGCGGGGCGCCGCCACTCACACGTCGCCCACAGCCCAGTGTTTCACTGGGTGTGGGTGTGTGCGCCGCGCCCCCCGCTGGTCCCGGCTTGTCCCGCCTGTCCGCGGCCTGCCGCCACCTCATCCATCTCGTGGCCGCGGCGTGTCTCCGCGCCGCGAATCGGCCTTTATCCGCGCCCAGGTGTGTCATGCCATGGGCGCCTCGCGGCTCACTTTCACGGGTGTCTGCCCGGCGCCTCATCATCTGTCCGGCGGCCTGTCTGCCGGCTAGTCCTCGCTCGCCTTCAGGCAGGTGCGGGGCTGTGCTCCCTCTGCGGGGCCCGGGAGGGAGGGAAGGAGGGAAGGAAGGAAGCGTATGTAAGCGGTGCACTGTAACTGCGCGAGACGCTGCATGTATGTATGTATACATACTTGTGTTTGCATGCAACTTTGTTTTGTGTGTGTGTGTGTGTGTGTGTGTGTGTGTGTGTGTGTGTGTGTGTATGTGTGCCGCGCTGGGGCCTGCGTCCATGTATGTGCGCGCGTACGTGCGCTTGCGTGTGCAGCGGAGCGAGGACAACATGCAGATTCCATCAGTACCGCGAAGATGAACCCGGTGGGCCGCGGCGGGTCACACGCTCCGCCCGGCGTGCTGGCGGGTCACTGAGGGTCTGGGGCGCCGCGGGCACCCCGCTCCACCCCGCAACCCACTGCATTTATTTATATTCTTTTTTAGGTTACGCTCCGCGGCGCGCAGACAGCTGTGCCACCAAAAGAATTGTTATAAAGCTATTTTCGTTCAGGGTTGGTAATTACACAGCGAGATGTAACCACACAGTGTTGCTCCTATACATTATGTACAGCCTCGCCTTGTGTCATCCGCGCACGAAAAACTATCCTGAACCAAGAGCATTTTACTTGACTCTTTTTCGCTTCGTTTTGTTTTGCGCCAGCCATCGTCACGGCGGGGCGGGGCGGTGCGGGTCGGGGTGTGGGGGCCTCACATGCGGTAGGAAAAAAGGAAGTAGATTTCGCTCAACTTGACGTGGGAAAAAAATGCGAGCAGTTGTTGCTGCTATCCTTTTGTGTGTGTGTGTGTGTGTGTGTGTGTGTGTGTGTGTGTGTGTGTGTGTGTGTGTGTGTGTGTCCCTGCCATTCTGCCTGTGTGCTTGTCTGCCTGTCTGTGTCTGGTAGCGACAAGGGGAGGGTTGTATGCGATATGCGAGGAAGAGGTTGGAATTGACACCGGAAAGAAGAGTTTTGGGTCGGGTGGGGGTGAGGGCACCAGGCGGGGAGAAGGAGGGGAGGCAGGGGAGACGCAGCGGGCGGAGGTATTGCGGGGGTGGCTGGGTGAGGATGGCAACTGGAAGCATCGCAAGAGAGCGCAAGCGATTCTTAACAGGGAAAGTGAGTCAGCTGCTGCAGACGCCGATTTGAAACTCCTTTGATGGAAACGCGGCGGTGTTGGCACGTACTGTTGCTGTCCCGTCTTCCTCCTCCTCCTCCTCCTCCTCCTCCTCCTCCTCCTCCTCCTCCTCCTCCTCCTCCTCCTCCTCCTGCCGGTACACATCTGAGGGCACCGCACGCTTCACAAACGCCCCATCTGTTCACTGCCCGCCTGACGTTTCATTTGTGGGTGCTGGACAAAGGCGAAATATATATCTATATCTAACTTTCCTCCCGCGGCTGCGTCAGGATGGGAGGGTTGCTGTGCGGCGTGCCTCCTGCCTCGCCCTGTCTCACGCTGCCTCCCTCCTGCTGCCGCTCTTCTTCCCCTCACCCAGCAGCGGGAGCACATGTGATTGTTTTTGTTCCATGGTAGAGTAAGTAAACTTTTGGAAAATCTCGCAAAATTGAGTACTTCAGATAACACTGAAAGTTTTATCATTTCTTCCGCACCTTCATTTTTCTTTTCTTGTCTTATTTCATTCTCTTCTCCCTCTATTCTTCCCTTTCCTTTGTCCTTACTTCCCTGTATTAACTCGTTTATTGCTAAACAACAATTCTTTCCATACTCACTTGCAATTTCCTAAGCACTTTTCCACCACGGCCTTTTAAACAATTTGGTAACGTAAGCGATGAAATAAAACCACATTTTCTCTTCTTTTTTTTTACTGTATCCATGCAAGCAATATCTTTTTTTACAATACCCTGGATGTTAAAAGGACACAATTCCAGTGAAAGAGTTAAGACGTTCCCGATGAGATAAGGAGGAGGAGGAGGAGGAAGAGGATGTAGTAAGGTGTTCGCCAGGTGCATTCACTTCAGCCCTAATTGATTTCCAGGTGAGAAGCTCTTAGGCTGAGGGATTGAGGAGGCAGGTGGAAACGAAGAGGAGGAGGAGGAGGAGGATTACTTAAGGACATGGGGCGAAGGATGAAGGGAAGATGGGATAGAGGATTGAGGTGAGGGAAGAAAAGACGGTATGAAGTAAAGAGGGTAAGCAGAAGGAGAAAGGTAAAGGTGGGGTAAGAGGATGAGGAGTAAAGGAGAAGTGGAGGTGAAGGAAAGGTGGAATGGAAGATGAGAAAGAAGTGACGAGAAAAAAAAAGTTGAAGTAAGGGAATAAAGAGTACGAAGAGTTAAAAAGTAAGACGAGAGGGGGAGTAACGAAGAAAATAGGAGAAAAGGAAGAGGAAAGGACAGTGAAGAGATAAGAGGAATATAACAAATCAAAAGATCAGAATGTCAGTAAAATATGAGGGAGGATAATGAAAAAAAATAAAAGGAAAGTAATAGGAAAAGATAGTCAGGAGTTTGGAGAAGGATGACAAAGAAAAGACCGTAATATATCAACCTTTTTTATTTTCTTTCATTTTACTTATTTCCCATCAGCGAGTGACCTCCCCTAACAAGCTGCAAGAACCAGTACTCCAACCACCACGTCTTCACCTTCATAATTATTGCTTCATTTTCCTCTTACACCCCCATCACCATAGACACACACAGTCACCATATCCTTCCCCTCACACGCGTCTCCCCATCATCTTCAGGTCCTTCTTATTATCTTAACATTCCCCCTTCAGCCTCCCCAGCACTCTCTCGCCACCCTCCCCCCTCCCCAGCTTGGATGATTTAGTGGCGGGGCGGGCCAGTAAGAGGTACCTTCTAATTCAATAAGGAAGAAGCAAAGAG